>NC_132995.1:66121365-66424395 GCF_048564905.1 Vicugna pacos | reverse complement strand
GGGTGCGGATCAGTGATTCCCATGGAGTCCCGTGCTGGGGCTGCCTTGGCAGGATGTCTGGAGCTGGGGTGGGTGCGTGGGTGGGGACCTCTCAGTGGGGACAGATGTAGCTGGTGTAGGCCAAGGGCCTGGGGCATGCTGGGACAGCCTCAGCTGACCATCTGAAATGCCTGTATTGTGTTCCCATCCATGCTATTTAGGGAAAGGAGGAAAGGCAAAAATTGGCACTCTTAGGTGCCTCTGACCCTGGAGACATTTTCAGCCGTCCCCCACCCATTTGGCAGATGCTCTAGGGTTAGTAAGTGGATTTCCTTCATGCATAGCCTAGGTGCCCTTTAAACCACTGGGTTTTAGTGGGGGGTTGTTGTTTTTTCTCTGCAGATGAGCCTGTGCTGGGGCCCTCAGTTATGTCCCTTTCTACTACATGCTGCCAGGTTGGGGGTAGGGTTCCAGTCAGTACCATATCTCCATCTCTCTTACCTGTCTTTCTGTGATGCCTCTGTTGTTTGCTGTGCAGAAGCTGTTCATTATCCCTCAGTTCTTCCTAGGGAGGAATTACTATATATGAAGGTACAGATTCAGTGTGTCCAGGACAGGAGAAGAGTTCAGAATCTTCCTACACCACCATCTTGGACCCTTCCCAAATTCATTATAACATTTTAATTAAACATTTTAGGTAACATTTAATTATTATAATGTATTTATTGACTTCTATATTATAGTAATTTAAATATTGCATATTATAATTAGGCTGGTATATGCAGAAGCTTCTTCCCTGAAGAACAAACTTATTTTAACAAAAAACAAGTTGTAGGTAAGTATATCCTATGTGTTTAGCATATTGAAAATATATGAAATATCTAAATAGTTCACTTCCTCAAAATTTAGGAACATAGTAGACACGACTATGTAGTATTGAATATTTTACCAGGGTGCTAAGTTAATATCCTATGGTTTTAGTTGATAGTTAAGTTTTGGGAAAGAACCCCAACTAGCCTTTATAATATCAATTATTATTTTACTTTCTGGAATATTGGTACAAATATAATTTATTATCTACTTTTTAAAAAATGATCCATGTTCTATTTTTCTTTTGTGTTAATGAACTCTATTGGGAAATTTGCATACACGCTTGTCTTCTTCAAACTACCTTTCACTATCAATTTTTTGTCCTATCAAGTGGCACAAGTTATTGTCCTTTGAATGAAAAAGATGTTGCTCTGATACAAGTTCTCCCCAATTTACACAAAGTAGCTGTTAATGAGTGTAGGGTTGTGTACATCATGTTGTCTCTTATCTGAGGATTTTAATTAATCCAACTTTTCACTGATCCATATGATCTTGGATAGCCACCATGTGTCCATGCAGTGTAGGTGCTGGAGATATGATGATAAATAAGGTATAAATTGCCCTTTTTTTCCATGGAACAGATGCATTCTATAGTCATAGAACAGATTGAAGCTAACTGCCTCTGCTGGAGATTGAGGGGGCATGGGTGTCCAATACTAAGTCTTAGATTGGTACACTATTACTACTCAGCTAACCAACCAGAGATTCCAAATCTTCCAAATAATAGGTCTTCATTTTTTGCAATTTCTCTTTATATTCTTGTTGGTTTCCTGTTAAAGTTCAAAGGCTTGAGGGTTTGACCTCTGTTTCTCTGTTTGTATTTATTTACGTTGAAAGAATCATCAGTGTCATTACCCAGTGACCATATTTCCTTAAGCCTTATGTTGATTAGTCTGTCAGGAGCATTAATATCATGAATTGGATGAACTGTTGTAAATTTCTCCACTATTTAGAACTCAAATCCCACAGCAGGTCACATATCTCACCGCCTGGTATTTGAACGTCACATCTCAGCCTTTCTGAAACTGCTCCACTTCCATCCCTCAAACATCAAATTAAAAGATGGGTACAAAGAAGCTTCAAATGCTTCATAAATGTAGTGTCTTCCACTATCTGTTCCCCTTCATACAAATACTGCCTCTAATTACTGAGTGGCAAACATCCAATTTAAGAAGTTTCATTTCCTACCAGATTTTCTGTGTATAATTACTTGACCTATTCTTTTACAGTGGAGTTTATTGGATATGCAATGTTATCTCTATGATTCATTCAGTTATATGTAATTTTTTCCAAGAAAAGAAATATATATTTTATTGGGTTGTTTCTGACATTATTTCAATGTTGTAATTCAAGATATTGAGTTTGTGTAATAGAGTAATTTAAAAAGAAGAAAAAAGAGTGAAATACTGGCAGCTGTACTAATCCAGGAGACCATAACTACACAGCATGACAGAATTTCCAGTTCAGCAATCAGAAGCTTGTTAAGATCACTAGAAATTGAAACTGAAATAATTTATTTTATTTGACATTGATATATTGAAATTAAAATTTAAGTGAATTAGATATGTTATAGATAATTAGTTTTCAAAACTCCACTTAACTTAGCTGTCAGACGTGTAGTGCAAATTTCATATCAAATATTATTTTCTGACTTTCCATGACAAACAGATGTTCCCCACTCAGAGAGTGGAAAAGAAAAAAGGACACTTTGTAAATTTTTAGAACAGCATAAAGTCAATTTGATGAATCTTTTAGCCCTAAATTTAAATAAATGATGGGACAACATCAATTAAACATGCCTGGTTCCTAAACCATGATGGCCCCAAACTGCCACAGGGGCCTTCTTAAACTTGAATTGTCATCTGAGGTTTAAAAGATATCAAACATACTTTAAGTCAAAAAAAAAAAAAAAACTTGAGTTAAAACCTTTGTCAATGAGTCAATCTAATAATCTTCAAACATATTTGCAGATGGAGTCAACCCATTTAAAATACTCAGTTAATATTGTAATCCCTTACAATTATATGAAATGTATTTTTAAGTAAGTGAAAGTGTGGTATACATATTCTACATCAAGATTTCTACAGATCAGTTTTGTTAGTTGTATCGGTATAATGGAACCAAATGAGATGATAGCAGTCAGTCATTTTCCCTCCACACTATGACATGGGCGTCAAACCAGAAAGGTGTGCAGGCGCTTACTTTGGAATGCTCTGCCTATTACATATTTATAAAACACAGGTCTTCAATTTGCTATTTAAAGCTTTAAAAAAATAGATAAATACCACCATCATAAAATCCTGATTTATTCACTTTTAAATTTTTTTTAAAGTGTATTGACATTTTATTCCATTATTGTATTTAAGAAACACTTTACTAATTAATTACATTTCAGCATTTCCTTTCTTTTCCATTCAGTTTGTCAACTTAGATCTAAAAAAATAAATATACTTTCCTTCAAAATAACTTTGTTAGAGATGAGATAAAGGTTTTGGGGCAAAAGCAATAATAAATCATGTTTGGGGAAACTAAAAAAAAAATTGGAATTTATTGTGCCTAATTTAAAGTAATACATAAAGGAAAGAAGTTCTAGTTAAATATAGTGGATATAATATTTGCATTTATTTTTATTCCTTCTTGAAACCCATACGAATAGCAGTAAAGAGAATAAAAAAGAAGAGATATCAACATAAGCTATAATGTTGAAAATTAGATGAGAAATTCTATATGATTTATGTTTTGGTTTTCTCCGTTTGGTTAAATACCCTCAAAGGAGGAATCAACAAAAACCAAATTAATTTATAATCCAGTTTCTCAGAAAGATTCAGGAATTAGAGACATCAGTTATCTTTGAAGGCCAAGGTTTTGGTGAAGTTGAAAACAGAAGGATTTGAGTGAAATCTAAAAACCCTGTAGTGAGACTTTCTGATTCTATTCCTCTACCTGCACAGCCAGCAAATGACTCTCTCATACTTAGGCAGAAGACAGATGTTTTACTATTTGGAAACACTGATAAAAATGACCTCTAAAATCAACTCTGGGCAGTATGTACCTCATTTATTGAGAGATGAAGTGGATATTTGGATATTGTAGAATGAGACTGCAACCTACTTAAGCCCTCCTTTTTCCTAACACTCTATACCTTGCCATCAAGATACTGGATACTTTTCATTGGGGTAATTCCCTGACTCAGAAAGAAATTCCTATAGGTATTTGGAATCTCACCCAAAGACACAGCCTGATTCCAGATTAAACATTATTACAAAGATCCAACAGTTCACCAGCTCCACTGACTTATGCAGAATGTCTTCTCAGTTTTACATTGATTCACTATTAAATAAAGGGTGTAACCATTAATCATCTAACCCTTGAAAGGAGGTTCTAACATATAAGAGAAGAAAAATAAATTGGACATAAAACAGAAACATGTAAGAAACGGAAGAAAATATAAAAAGAGAACCAAAATCACCACAATTCACATATAGAGATAATGAAAATAACTTACATTCATGAGTCAAACATAGGAAGCTCCTTAAAAAAGTGAAACTCACAAGTAAAAAAGAACCCTTGGAAATTAAGAATATTATTACTTCAATAAAAATGTGGAGAGAATGTTGCACAATGAAGTTGAGGACATATTGGAGAAAGTAGGTAGATGTGAAGTGTTATAAAACAATAGAGGATAGAGAGTAAAATTAAAAGTATAATCCAGGACACTTAATATGGGACATATATGTATACCAGAAATAGAGAACAAAGAAAATTTATGGATGAAACATCAATGAAAAAATTTAAGATATGAAAGGTATGACTTTTATAGATATGAAGCATCCAGTACAAGCTCAACATGGTTTATGACCAAAGAAATAAACCAAAGCACATCACTGTGATGTTACAGAAAACTTGGAAATAAGTGACAGTCCCAAAAAGTTCCACTAGAAAAAAAATATGAACTCATACATCAGGAATCAGAATAGCACTCTGTATAAATAGCAAAAATAAAGCACAAAAACAGTATTGTCCAAATAGTGAGAGTAAATAGTTTCCATCCTGGAATTCTGTACCCAGCTAAATGATCACACTAGTTCTTTATATGCTTCTGCCTATATCGTTATACATTGTTCCCTGCCTGAACCAGAGAATTCAAGGATCTTTGAAAATATTTGTTAATTGTATCTTACTTTTTCCTTTGATTCTACAAAAATGCATAATCTACAATTTTTTCCTATTAATTTCCTAAACATTCTTTGAGACTAATCTCTGCCTCACTTCCTTCTGGCAGTAATCTCTAAATAATGCTAGATGTCTCTTCTTGGTTCTCACATAATTTATTGTTCATGTTTCTATTACTATATTTTTACATTACACTGTAATTTTTAAAAAAAAATTAATCTCTTCTGGATGACATAATTCTCTTAAGAGTAGGAAATTTTTATATATTTAACTATCACCAGAATCTAAGACAGTGCCTGTTGCAAAAATTAGAGTCAAACAAGTATTGAAGGGAAGTGTTCAAAGGCTTGAAGTTTTACACAAACAGATTAACAAAGAAAAAGATAGCTTCCTATAAGTGAAGGAAACTTTCTCTATAGATTGATTTATTTATTTGAGAATCCAAATAAAAATCTAGCTTGCTGATTCTGTTTGTATCATTTTGAAGAGAAAAGAGTAATATCAAAAAACTACTTACCGGAAATGGAGCCCCATGTTCCTACTGAAAATCAAGGAGCTGAATCCCAAATTTTGGAATAAGCAGATAGTATTGTCCACTCACTTAAAAGCATCATAGATAAATTATCATGGAAAGGAATTAAAAGCTGGGCTAACATTCATTTTCATCTTTATACACTCCAGAGCAGGTACAGGACTGGAGAAAAACAGCAGTACAAAAGGTTTCAACACAACAAAATTTTAACTGTACCTATGACATTCATAGAAGTTGTAAGTGCTGCTTTGAGAAAAGAACATTTTGCTAAGCTATCAGCAGCGTCGTAAAAGCATCTGCCAGTGCACATTCTTCTAACTAGAGTAAGGACAGTCCTGTTATTGAAACAAGAAATTGTGGAGGTCTTCAAGGAAACATGCACACACAAACACACTCACAAATACACCCATATTATCCAGATATTCCCATTATTATTTCAATGAAAGCACTTTGGAATTTTAGGAAGGATTTACCAGTATACTAGGCACCAAAAAATACACTAATTTTTGGCAAATGAAGTAATAGCTTATTGTTTGAACATTGCCTAAGCTTTAATATTTCAAGGTGTGAAAAACAGAGGGGCAATCTGTAATAAAATAAAAGAATAATTCTCTCTCATATGGTATTAACTCTGTTGGAATAATTAAGTTGATTGTTCCCCTTTATAAAAAACCTAATAATAACAAAACAATAGGCTAATAATTATCAAAATGTTAAATTAATAATAAGTATATATATAATTGTATAATTTATCAACAAATATTTATTTAATCCCTAATTTGTGAAACAAAAATATATATGGGCATTTGATTTTGAACCTTGATTTTGATGAGTTACCAGAAGTTGGAGTTTGTGGATATCTGAAAACATCATGTTAAAAATGGAAGTGTGGTTGTAGTGGGAGGATGGTAACAGCCAGTCTCAAATAAATTCATCAGATTGGGAAATAATGTTTCACTACACACTATTCTGATGGTGATATTTCTGTTATAAGGCACTGGAGCAAGAGCTATCAAAGAGCTGCTCTCTGATGGCCATGTCAGGAAAGAAAAGATTCATCCACATTACCAGTTCAATGAAACTTGCTTGAGTACATGTAAGTTTTAGTCTACAGGACAAGAGAGAATGAAATATAGCAATCCCATACTGATCTAACTGTAACTAAATCTTCAGCCTCTGCTCATCTTGCTAGTGGCTGTTCCATTTTTTCAATATTTTGAGCTACTCTTTATCTTACATGAGATAATGGAAAAATCACAACCACCTAGGTGGTGGATAATCTGGGGAAAAACTGTCAAGAATGGGATCGTACAAAATAGACTTTAAAACAAAGGCCATAAAGAAAGATAAAGAGGGACATTTTATAATGATTAAAGGAGTGATACAAGATGAAGACATTACACTCGTTAATATATATGCACCCAATATAGGAGCACCTAAGTACATACAAGAATTACTAACAGAGATAAAGGGTGATATTGATGGGAATACAATCATAGTTGGAGATTTTAACACTGCATTAACATCACTAGACAGATCTTCCAGACAGAAAATAAACAAGGCAACAGAGAAATTAAATACTACAATAGAAAAACTAGATTTGGTGGATATTTTCAGAGCATTACACCCCCCAAAAATAGAATATACATTCTTTTCAAGTGCACATAGAACATTTTCCAGGATCGATCATGTACTTGGACACAAAGGAAACCTCAACAAATTTAAGAAGATAGAAATTATCTCAAGCATCTTTACTGACCACAATGCCTTGAAACTGGAAATCAACAACAGAGAAACAAAGGAGAAAAAAAGAAAAGCAAGGAGATTAAACAATATGTTACTGAAAAAACAATGGATCAATGAGGAAATCAAAGCTGAAATTAAAAAATACCTTGAGACAAATGATAATGAAAGCACAACCACTCAAAACCTATGGGACACAGCAAAGGCAGTGCTAAGAGGGAAGTAGATAGCGATACAGGCCTTCCTCAAAAAAGAACAATCTCAAATAAACAAGTTAACCCACCACCTGAATCAATTAGAAAAAGAACAACAAAAAGCCCCAAAAAGCAGCAGAAGGAAGGAAGTAATAAAGATCAGAGAGGAATTAAATACAATAGAGATTAACAAGACCATAGAAAAAAATCAACCAAACCAAAAGCTGGTTTTTTGAAAAAGTAAATAAAATCGACAAACCTCTGGCCAAACTCACAAAGAAGAAAAAAGAGAGAGCACAAATTAGCAAAATAAGAAAGGAAAATGGAGAAATTACAACAAACAAAATAGAAATACAGAATATCATACGAGAATATTATGAAAAACTATATGGAACCAAACTGGATAACCTAGAGGAGATGGACAAGTTTCTGGAAACATACTGTCCACCAAAACTGAATCAAGAAGAAACTGAACACTTGAACAATCCGATCACTAGAAAGGAAATAGAAATAGCAATTAAAAACCTCCCTACAAATAAAAGTCCAGGACCGGACGGCTTCACCGGGGAATTCTACCAAACATACAAAGAAGAACTCATACCAGTCCTTCTCAAACTCTTCCAGACAATTGAAAAGGAGGGAATACTCCCAAACTCATTCTATGAAGCCACCATCACCCTGATACCAAAACCAGGCAAAGGCACTACAAAAGAAGAGAATTATAGGCCAATATCACTGATGAACATAGACGCCAAAATCCTCACCAAAATTTTAGCAAATAGAATCCAACAACACATAAAAAAGATTATACATCATGACCAAGTGGGGTTCATCCCAGGGACACAAGGCTGGTTCAACATACGCAAATCAATCAATGTAATACATCACATCAACAAGAGAAAGGACAAAAACCACATGATCATCTCAATCGATGCAGAAAAAGCATTTGATAAAATTCAACACCCATTTATGATAAAAACTCTCGCCAAAGTGGGTATAGAGGGAACATATCTCAACATAA
The DNA here is from genome assembly GCF_048564905.1 of Vicugna pacos. Classification (NCBI taxonomy): domain Eukaryota; kingdom Metazoa; phylum Chordata; class Mammalia; order Artiodactyla; family Camelidae; genus Vicugna; species Vicugna pacos. Next base: position 66,415,883 of record NC_132995.1, on the reverse strand, counting down.
TAAAAGCTATATATGACAAACCTACAGCCAGCATAGTTCTCAACGGTGAAAAACTCAAAAGCTTCCCACTAAAATCTGGGACAAGACAAGGATGCCCACTATCACCACTCCTATTCAACATAGTCCTGGAAGTCCTAGCCACAGCAATCAGGCAAGAGAAAGAAATAAAAGGGATCCAAATTGGAAAAGAAGAGGTAAAAGTGTCACTATATGCTGACGACATGTTACTATATATAGAAAACCCTAAAAGGTCTACACAAAAGCTACTAGAGCTGATTGAAGAATTCAGCAAGGTAGCAGGTTACAAAATTAATGTTCAAAAATCAGTTGCATTTCTTTACACTAACGATAAATTAACAGAAAAAGAAAGTAAAGAAACAATCCCCTTTAAAATAGCACCCAAAGTAATAAAATATCTGGGAATAAATCTAACCAAGGAAGTGAAAGAATTATACACAGAAAACTATAAATCATTGATGAAGGAAATTAAAGAAGACTTTAAAAAATGGAAAGATATTCCATGCTCTTGGATTGGAAGAATCAATATTGTTAAAATGGTCACACTGCCCAAGGCAATCTACAGATTTAATGCAATCCCTATCCAATTACCCAGGACATATTTCACAGAACTAGAACAAATCATAATAAAATTTATATGGAACCATCAAAGACCTAGAATTGCTAAAGCATTACTGAAGAGAAAGAAAGAGGCTGGAGGAATAACTCTCCCAGACTTCAGACAATACTATAGAGCTACAGTCATCAAGACAGCATGATATTGGTACCAAAACAGACATATGGACCAATGGAACAGAATAGAGAGCCCAGAAATGAACCCACAAACCTTTGGTCAACTCATCTTCGACAAAGGAGGCAAGAATATACAATGGAATAAAGACAGTCTCTTCAGCAGATAGTGCTGGGAAAACTGGACAGCAGCATGTAAAACAATGAAGCTAGAACACACCCTTACACCATATACAAAAATCAACTCAAAATGGATTAAAGACTTAAACATAAGACAAGATACAATAAACCTCCTAGAGGAAAACATAGGGAAAACATTATCTGACATACATTTCAAAAATTTTCTCCTAGAAGAAATAAAAGCAAGAATAAACAAATGGGACCTAGTGAAACTTACAAGCTTCTGCAGAGCAAAGGAAACCAGAAATAAAACAAGAAGAAAACCTACGGAATGGGAGAAAAATTTTGCAAGTGAAACCGACAAAGGCTTGATCTCCAAAATATATAAGCAGCTCATACAACTCAATAAGAAAAAAGTAAACAACCCAATCCAAAAATGGGCAGAAGACCTAAACAAGCAATTCTCCAAGGAAGACATACAAATGATCAAAAACCACATGAAAAAATGCTCAATATCACTAATTATCAGAGAAATGCAAATCAAAACTACAATGAGGTATCACCTCACACCAGTCAGAATGGCCGTCATTCAGAAATCCACAAATGACAAATGCTGGAGAGGCTGTGGAGAAAGGGGAACCCTCCTACACTGCTGGTGGGAATGCAGTTTGGTGCAGCCACTATGGAAAACAGCGTGGAGATTCCTCAAAAGACTAGGAATAGACTTACCATATGACCCAGGAATCCCACTCCTGGGCTTGTATCCAGAAGGAAATCTACTTCAGGATGACACCTGCACCCCAATGTTCATAGCAGCACTATTTACAATAGCCAAAACATGGAAACAGCCTAAATGTCCATCAACACGTGACTGGATAAAGAAGAGGTGGTATATTTATACAATGGAATACTACTCAGCCATAAAAACCGACAACATAACGCCATTTGTAGCAACATGGATGCTCCTAGAGAATGTCATTCTAAGTGAAGTAAGCCAGAAAGAGAAAGAAAAATACCATATGAGATCACTCATATGTGGAATCTAAAGACTCATGGACAGAGAATACAGACTTGTGGTTACCAGGAGGGTAGAGGGTGGGAAGGGATAGACTGGGATTTCAAAATTGTAGAATAGATAAACAAGATTACACTGTATAGCACAGGGAAATATACACAAAATGTTATGATAAATCACAGAGAAAAAAATGTGACAATGAGTGTGTATATGTCCATAAATGACTGAAAAATTGTGCTGAACACTGGAATTTGACACAACATTGTAAAATGATATAAATCAATAAAAAATGTTAAAAAAAAAAAAGAATGGGATTGTGATGATCACCATAGTTTCTCCATCAGCTGCAGAATGGTCCTATTGAGGTCTAGTTCTCATTGGTTAGGCAGTCTGTCCTGGGCAGACTCAGTGATGCTTTTCATAGCAGGGCTATATAGTCCAACATTGCCAACTCATTCCTAGAATTCCTTGTTGCACTTCTCAGGGCCGTGGCACCCAGCATCAAAGTTCTGTAAATTATTCCACATTCATCCCTGTATTTGAGGCCATGCATGCAAGTGGGGTATATATATATATATATATATATATATATATATATATATATATATATATATATATATATGAATGACACCCTTCTCTTGGTTTCAGGGATACCCAATCCTCTTAACTTGGATTATTTTGCTTCTCATTCTCAATGCATTTAGAGCTCACCACCACACACCCCTCCAGGAAAACTCATCCTAATATTCTCAAAGGCCCTACATCAAAATAAATTAATTTATTTTTTATAAAATTGGGAGTGGTGGTTCAGGGAAAGGATAAGTATAGTAGTTTTTAATTGAAGTAAGTCTCAGCAAAACTAACTGTAATACTTATATTTGCGTATGAGCAAATGATTATGTACTGGAGTATTTCTTCTCTGTATCATTTGTCTCCTCTTTATAGTTTTGAATCTCTGAGTAGGTCTTCAAATATCTGAAGTGGTAAATGTGTCTTTTCTTCCCCTATCTTACTCTAACTCCTTCAATTTAAAAAATTATGAATGAATATGATATATCTATGTTTTAATTCTTTTCCTTTGCAACTCTCACTGTGAATTTTTATGTGTGCTCCTTGGTTTTCTTTTCCTTCTTTCTTTCTTTCTTTCTTTCTTTCTTTCTTTCTTTCTTTCTTTCTTTCTTTCTTTCTTTCTTTCTGTTATGTGAGGAAAAGAATATCTATGACCCTTTAGGTCTCTAAAGGAAAACAAAGAGTATCACTCCCTTCTAGGTAAGAGAATCATATGAGATTATCACATTACCAATACTGGGATAGATTTGTTTCCAAAATAACTAAACTACAAAGTGATTTTTAGAAGTTTTAGGATCCCTTATAGTCATAGCCTCCTTTAGTCACCATGACATACAACTATTGTAAGAAATAAACTCATTTTTTCACTGTACCATTGCTCTTATTTCACATTTCCCTTCAAGGCATCTTCCCCCTTACTATTCATGTGAGATACTGGCATGTTATGAGGCTCCTTTAATGACCAGGAAAGGATTTAAGCCTGAGATAATTTAATACAAATGATTTTGAGGTCCTCTATAATTTTTAACACAAGCAGAAGAAAGAATTCAGCAATGCACAGGTATTATGCATGATGAACAAATAATTTAGGATAAAAATTTTACAGAATATCACTAGGTGCCTTCATATACCATTAAAGGAAGCACATGATAAAAGAGAGTAAATTTAACCTTGTAAATCTTGGAGTATCATGTAAGAGCATGGTAAGTAATATTTTGTGATTAAACCAGAATAACATTCATGCCAAAGAAAGCAATTTTAACATGCAGGAAATGGCATTATGCTACACAAGTATCTGTTTTCATATTCAAAATAAGTACTAAGTGATGTTTCTCTCTAAAGCAATTTAAAGTTTCCTTCCTGTGGCCATAGACATGAAGCATTGAGCAAAGGAACACTAATCCACGGAGAATAGGGTCATCTGACAGTGTGGTAAAGTTAAAGAGCCAGAACACTTTAGTCTTTCGTAGGATTATCAAAGTCCAGGGAAATAGCTCTAAAAGGTTAGAGCCATCCTAGCTCATTTTTATCAAGTACAATGTACAAAAACTTCATACCAAAAGGGGAACTAAATTTTTCCCCTAGCTATGTCTTTTAGGATTACTAGCAACAGTTTCTTAATATAATAACCCAAGTTAAAAAAATCATCTAGGCAGGTAGCAGGAAAAAAAAATTAGTTAATGAGAAGCACACACAAATACTCAAACATTTGCATATGGTACAATGATATGGAAAAATATGGAAATACTAAAAAATTCCTTAGCTATTTAAGGAAGGACTTTATAGATGAGTAGATATTTTGAGATTTTTGTATAAACAAAACTATTATAAGTTCCAGAACTTGTGCAGCCTCATATTCTTATTGACTAGCATGACACTTTGGGAAAAATACAGGTGGGATCGTTAGCAGATAGAGAGGGACCCCTGAATTAGGAAGCCCGACAAAGTGTGGGTCCTTGCTGACTGTTGTGGAAGAATTCGCGCAGCAGAGGCAGAGGGACAAAGTGAACAGCCGCCTTATTGCTCAAGAAGGGGAAAAGGAAGGAAAGTGCTTGAGCAGAAAGAAGGAAAGAGAGGCGCTCAAGGAGGGAAAGGAAGCACAGGGGGAGGGAAGCACAGCGTCCTGCCTCCTTTCAGGATGATGATGAGTGCTCAAATATTATCTGTTTGAAACCAATACTATGTATTTCAAGTGTTGGTTCAAAAACTAGGAACTTCCCAGATGAAATCTTAAACTGGTTCCTGTACACAGAGGGCAAGGAGAGAATGAAGAAAGAGACAGACCACTCCAGATTGGTATATGGCAGGCTTATTAAGTAAAGGAACTTACATACAAGGCTTATCCTGCAAGATGCTGCTGCAAGATGAGTGTCTCTCTGCACCTGCCCAGCCAGAATCTTAAAAGTTTACATGGTGGCTTTAACTGGATTCACATATATTGTCCAGGTGGTCTCAATAATACATTGCTCTCTCTAGGCCGTGTCCTTGAAAACAGTTCCCCCTGTGAAAACAATGTGCAGATCTACATTCCAACGACAGGAGAGGAAGGGAGGAGACTGTGATTGCCCAGTTCCCCCTCAAGGGTTAATGGCAGTTCGCAGCCTCTCAGTTACTTTCTCCAACAGGAATAAACACAGAAAATGGGTTTTAAAGCTAAATAGCCAAAAAAAAAAAAAGAAAGAAAGAAAGAAAGAAAGAAAGAAAGAAAGAAAGAAAGAAAGCAAGCAAGCAAGCAAGCAAGCAAGCAAGCAAGCAAGTAAGCTTTGGATATTATGCAGAGTACTTTGAACATAATTATCAGATACTACAGTAGTAAGTAGCAATTCTGAACAGACACAGTGGCCACCTAGTCTGCTTGCCTGCCCAGTACTCTCTCAGATGAGTAACTTCTTCTACCCTCTCCCATGTGATTTTTTAATCATATTATCATGAATCATTGAAGCTTTAATCACATTGTCACACCAAATAATGCTCAAAGGAGAGGGAAGACTGAAGAATGACCAAGCATGGCACCCAGTTTCCCTGTAATGTAGGAAGAAACAATCGATTTTGTTCTATGAGATTGGTTTGACAGACAGAGACTTACAGAACCGTCATTCTTTTGGGATCCAAAGGTTTAAGGCTCATACATTGTGAAGTATTATAGCTATCTTTAATTAATAAGACTAGGAAGCCAACTAAAGTAAGAAAAGATGATATTAGTATTAAAAGCGAAGCACACGGAAGCAAAGACAAGGGGTGACTGGAAAATACAGAACCAAAACAACAGTGGTCCATTGCGTGTAGCCATGTAGGAAGCAGATCATCTCCAGCACAGTGAGTGTATGAGATGACATATTTCCATTTTGCATAAACTGCATTAAGTCTAATCATTCTCACTCCCAATTGCTTTTGATCCAGGTCTATCTATTATAACATTCATATGTTTTAATGTGGGAGAATGATCAGAGAAAAGAAATTTCTGTTACTGCAAATGAGCTTCATTGCTAATTGATAATGGAGGAACGACATTTAGTTTTTATCATCTTGGTGTCAAATTTGGAATCAAACAATATTTTTTAAATATTTAAATTTTTAGTAACATGAACAAAATATTCCGGAGAGCTTTCACTTACAGTTATGAAGAAGAGGCCATCTTAGAAAAAATTTTAAAACCTTTAAAATTTAAGAAAACTCATTTGATAAATGTTGAAGCATCAAGTGTTAGAACCCAAGATTCCAGAGAATGGAGAATTGCAGCAACATGAAGAAACTGCAGGTGCAGTTTCCCTAGTATATGGGACAATTATGGGCACCGAGCAGGAGGGTAGATATCTGGGCTGTAGTCTGGGTGGCAAGGGGCTACTCCTGGGAGACAGAAAATCCAGCAGACTCCTTCAGAAAAGCGAAACTTTGTTGTTAACAGTCTCAGCATGCCTCAGAGATGAGGATTATAAGGTCTTTGCTGGCCAGGAGGATGGTAAATGTCAACAAAGCAGGGTATCAGCTTTCAATCCCCAGAGAGTTATAATTGAGGTAAGCAGAGATTTGGTCAAACTGCAAACCACTCTCAATTCATTCAGCTCAGTCTCTAATTGAATTACAGTTATAGTTGTCTAGCAGAGGAAATGGTGAACCTCTCTGGAGAAAGATATCATGGCCAACCCCCACAGTTTGTTAGATACTCAAGAGTTCAAACAAAAGCTACTAAGTATGTCAAAAAAATAGGAAAATATCATTCAAAATCAAGATTAAAAATTAAACAAAGATAGTAATGACACATAGTGATCTAGATATCAGATTTAGCGGTCAAAGTTCTTAAAGTAACTAACTGATTTGCTCAAAGAAATAGAGGAAAAAGTGGAGACAACAGAATTGGTACAACCAGTAGAAACCTGTCTGGTGGTACTATTAACTATTAAATATAAATATTAATATATTTTATGACCCAACAAATCCACCCCTAAGTGAATTGTAATCAAATAGAATCAAAAGAAATGTGTAGTATTATTCATCAAAAGAAACATACAAGGATTTTCATAGCAGTTTTATACAAAATAGCCAAAAACTAGCAAAAATAAATTGTCTGCTAGCAGAGGGATGAATAATAAATTGTGATGTATTTATAAAAGAATGCACTATAGTACTGAGAATTAATGATCTGGAATTACATACAATCATATGGATAAATCTTACAAATATAATACTGAGTTCATAAATATATAAATTCTATTTCTCCACAATTCAAAAACAAACAAAAGTAATCTATGGGGCTAGAAGTACAGTTATGTCTCTTGGGTAACTGGTAAGAGGGAGGGAGCACAAGAGGGTATTTTGAATTGCTGGAAATTCTCAATTATTTTAAATCTCTGAGCTGGTTATATGACTATTTGGTGGAAAGTCTGTGCACAATTATGTACTTTATACTCTTTCAGTACATATTTCAAAGCAGATTCAATACTATATACTTCAATAAAAAATACACACTTGAAAAATTGTAATTTTGCTTTAGATTGTGTTAGATCAGACTAAATACTCCCACCAGACATAACTAGAAGAACTGGATGAAATTATTTGAGAGGCATCATTCATGCATGTCACACAGAAATTAAAATGCTACCATCTCAAATAAATAATAAAGCTCAGAGAAGGGAGTTCGACCTCTTTCTCTTCAAGGCATTTGCCAATTTTCATCTTCACAGAACTAATATATAAATAGTCCAAATGGGAAGTACAGAAAATGGCCTAAGAAAATATGAGAAACAGTTAAAAAAAAAAAAAGGCAGAGCATATCTGAATTCTTGAAGGGGAGAAGGAAAAAGTAATACTTGAAGAGATATTTGGCACAAGTTTTTCAAAACTGACTTAACTAACATGCTGCAGATTCAAGAAACCATACGAATACCGACAGAATAAAATAAAACAGAACCAAACAAAACACACAAAACATTTAGGCAAACCATGTGAAATTCTTGAAGAAAGACTAAACAAATATAAATAGTGAAACAAAATAGAACAAGCAGATAGAATTTTTTAAAGCAGCCAAAGAAAAAAGGCACAATGGTTTCAAAATTTCTTCAATTATAGTAATAACTGAATTCACATACACACACACACACCAGAAACAAAAAGCAATGTGAGATATTTGGCATATCTAAATTTTGAAGTTGAAACAATAAAGCAACTAGAAGATAATAAAGAAGCAAATTACAAAGACCTTTTGATGGACAAGTAATTCTTATATAGGACCCAAAACGCAATGACCACAAAGGAAAGATCAGTAATTGAATCAATTAAAATGATGAACAGCCATTCATCAGAAGATACCATTTAGAATATATTAGCACACGTACATCCAACAAAGAATTTATAGCCACAATATATAAAAAGCACTGTGTTAGTTTCCCAGGGCTTCTGTAACAAATTACCGCACACTGGGTGGCTTAAATGAACAAAAATGCATTGATTCAGTCCTGGAGGGCAAAACTCCAAAATCAGGTTCTTTTGAGGGCCCCACCTTCACTTCACAGCTCTAGGGAAGAAAGATTCCTTGCTCTTTCCAGGTCCTGATGGCTCTTGGCCTGTGACCACAATCCTCTGATCACTGCCTCTGTCTTCTCATTGTCATCTCTGTCTTCTGTTTCAAATCTCCCTCTACCTTTGTTTGATAAGGATGCTTGTCACTGGATTTAGGACCCACTTGGATAGTCCAGAATTATCTCCTTATCTCAACGTCCTTCCCTTAATCATATCTGCACAGACCCTTTTTTTCTCTAAACAAGGTAACATTGACACATTCCACAGATTTGATGTGGATATCTTTTAGGTGGCTCTATGTTGTGGCTTTCCACGAACATCTACAAGTTAATGAGAAAAAAGAAACAGTAAAAGTTTACAAAATCTTGAACACATATCTCTAAATAACCAATCCTCTCAGCTTGGGTTCCTCCATTAAAAAAAAAAAAAAGAAGAAGAAGAAGAAAAAGAAGAACAATGGCCATGCAAGTAGTTTACTTTAGGAAGAAATTTAAGAGAATATGATTAGGATCCTGGGAAGTGTCAAACAGGAAAGGAAAAGAAGGATATGTTATTAGTCTGTTATTGCTGTGGCTAATATGGGAACAATTCTTAGGGGACCTTCTGAGAAATCAGGTAGATTGCACCTTAGCATAGTCTGTCGAAGTAAGAGAAAAGAAATATTTATCCACCAACTCATGTTCTGCAATGGCTGATTCTTGGCCCGTGTGGTATTAACTTCCGTGCACGAGTGTCAGAATGGCTGATAGGGTTCTTGCAGGCATCCCCCCAGGCCCCCAGGTCCTGATAGGAAACAAAAATGCAAGATGCAGTTGAAGCCATGTGCTAACAGATTAATCCAGCAAGCACGTCTGTTTTCCATGACCGAGAGTCAAATAGAAAGACGAACCCGCTTATGTGAGGTGGGAGAAAAGGGTCCAACATACATAAATTATAGCCGGCTCTACAACACCTTTTCAGTCAGGAAAATTTAAATTACATCTCTGTTAAAATGCAGAACCTTTGAAATTCTCGGTTTCCTGGTGGGAGTATAAATGGGCACAGCTATTTTCCCAAATGCTTTGACTGTGTCTAATAAAGCTGAATTATGTATATACTATGACACTGCAAGTCCTCTCGTACGTATATATCTAATAGGGATGCAAGCATATATGTACCAAAAGATATGCGTACACATATGCATAATTGCTTCACTAGTAACTAGAAAGCTCTCAAATGTACAAAGGTGTATCAATATTAGAATGCAAATTATAGCTTATTCACATTGGGATGAGTAATAACAAATTACAAAAAAAAAACACTTAAGTTAAAAAAAGAACAAACTACAAGTATGCAAAATAATATATTGAGCAAAAGAAACCAGACAAAAGAGCACATATCACATGAATCTATTGTATAAAGTTAAAAAATAGGCAAAACTAATCTAAATGTCAACATAATAGTTATCCTTGCAAGATTATTTCCTGGGATAGAGCAGATGTCATTTCTTACCCCTCTGTCTTTTATTTTCATTCCGTTCCCAATTGCCTCACTAGTATCCACTTTTTCCACCACCCGGAAATCTCTTCACTGTGGCTGTCTTCTCAGGACTCTGCACAGGCACCAGCTTGTCTGACCGACTGCGATTATTGTCCTTGACCTTTCGGTTTTCTCTGGTCTGAGCCTCCTTCCTCCCTGCTTTTTCTACATAGTACTCTTCACCTTCTAGTGTACTGTTAAATCTACAGTTTTTTAATGCATATTTTGCCTCTTGCTACTAAGCAAAACTTTGTGAAGGCAATGACTTTTGTTCATTTTATTCACTGTTATGTGCTCAATACCTGTAAAAGATGTGAGCTTCTTATAGTATTTAGTATATATTTGTCAAATTACTTTTAACAGATATATACACATAAATAATTAAAAATAGATCATCCTACAGCTTATTTTAATAAAGTATGCCATTTTACTTTAGTTGAATTTTGCTGAAGAAAATCAATCTAAAATAAAAATGAGAAAGTCGCTAGCCTTTCAATAAACACTTCTTTACTATAGATGTTTATTCTAAAATCATTCCTTTAAAGTGGTCTCTTATAAAGTTTAAGTCATCACAAACTCTATAGTTCAATAATAACGTTAACAAACACAGTATCTTTCCACATTTCTATACCTCCACTCTCCCAGAACACTTCTCCAGGATTTATTGCTTACTATTTTTATATTTTCAACATTAATATTTATATTCTTATATTTAACCATAATTTCTATGTTTATATTAAAATGGATTCACCACCAATTGTTTTACTAAAAAGTCTCTATTTTTGGCTGAAATTCAATATAATTGGCTTCCCCATCCCACCCCACCCCAGAGACAGCACATGTGTCAATGCTTGAGACTATATATTACTACCTAATTTCTGTACAATTTCTACAATAATTGTCTCTGGTTTATTCATATGACTTCTCTTTTACAGCCACTTACCAACCAATAGTTTTAAACTAGATTTCTAAAGACATAACCAATATCTTTTCTGTGGCTTTTCTAAAACCAGTGATCACATCTCCAAAACAGCCACATTGACTGTTCTTTTCCTGGTTCTGGCACTTACTTTGGGCACATTCTATAACCTGCCACCTGGCTTTCGGAGTGACCCTGGATTGGTTTCCTGCTGTTCTCTTATCTTGTAGTTGATGGATTGAATCTGTCACACATTATAGTCATTGAAGATACTTTGTTTGTAAACAAGTTGGTATTTCTTAGTCTTTCTGGTATTGAGAGAAAAACTTTTCATTTGTGAGTATTCCTAAAATAAATTATTTCTTGACTTAATTGGAAAAAAAATCATTTCTTGTGGCCCTCTCCTTGTTATGATCAAGAAGCTAATTTTAATTTTCCTCTGTCTGATATCATCTTCACCACAGCAAGAACATCCTCAGAGATTAGATGCATTGATGTTGCCTTTCTCTTTTATCAATAGTGATGTTGATTTCTTTTTATTTCACCTTTGTGTTTCTTTCAACTTTTTGATAGGCTTATTAAAAGATAATAGACTTATTATGAATAAAATATTTAGCATGAGAGAAAAATATTTAAAGGGGATGCTGGAGAGACATTTTGGTAATTGGCTGTGATGTGGTTATTATCTGTTCTTGATAATATCTTTTATTAGTATATAGTATACCTCTTTATTACTTATTCTGGCTTTAACTTTAAAATTATAGTTAACTTATATTTAGTCTGATATTAAAATTTTTTCAAGGTATTTCAGGTTTCCTTTTACTGATATATCAGCTGAAAGGAAATATGTGTTGATTCTATCCGTGCTGATATAATTTTTTGTATCTTCTCAGAAATGAAGTCAATAGTTGTTTTTTATTTTTAATATAAGTTGGTGTTTGTCTTTTTATAATTCACTTAAGTATAATGCAATTATTATTATTTTAGAGGTGCTCTCTGTTAACTTAGTTCTTTGTTTTATATTATATTCTTTCTAATTTTATATTTTCTCCTTTCTTAACTTTTCTTGGATTACTTACATTTTCTCTGCTACTCATACACTTACTTTTATTTGTCTGTTGGTTGTCATTAGTTTATTACTGTCCATTATTTATATTTACATGTTAGTTTAGATTTCTACTACTTATAACTAACTACAGTTGACCCCACAACAGCAGGGGTTTGAATTGTTCAGGTCTACTTACACATGGATTCTTTTCAGTGGTAAATATGATAGTCCTACTCTATCTTGGGTTGGTTCAGTCTGCAGATGCAGAGCTGCAGATACCGGAGAACCATGTATATGTATGGAGGGCCGACTATAAATTATATGCAGATTTTCAACTTCAAGGAAGATCAGCCCCTGTAACCCCCGCATTATTCATGGATCATCTGCATATCCTCACTCTAAGCAAGATAAGTCACTTAGAGTCTACTTATGACCCCTAACGACTACTCCTAATGCCATCATTTTGGACACTGCTTATTGAGACAGTGAAAATCCCTGAGTTATTTACTCACTGTCACTTTCAGTATCATTGTTCTTCTGCTTGGAGTTATTTCTATTCTTGCAGATGTACTTCTACTATGAGTGCTATCAAACAATACCATCGAGCAATAAACTTTCTGGGAGCATGTATGTCTGAGAACCTATTGAATTGACAAAGATATTCAAATTATAGTTTACTTGTATGTAAAATGTGATGCTCAGTGATTTAAAACATTTTTTAAAACTATTAATATCTTTATGTGCTTTCAGATATCATCTGGTGAGAAGTTTGAAGTCAGTGTGATTTCTGTCTCTTGTCAGTGAACTTTTCTCTTCTGGTAGTTCTGGAATTGTTTCTGGGATGTTTTCTTGGAGGTCATGAAATTTCAAAACAAGACTTCTAATTGTGTGTTTGTGTGTGTTTGTGCAGGTATGTGCATTTGTTTTGACCTCATCCATCCTGCTTGTCATTTTCCTGTTTAATTAGAAATTCTAGTTATTATATCATTAAATATTTCCATCCTCCTTTATTTTTTCTCTTATTTGGTGACTCATAAAATTTATGCTGACATTTCTAACTCGATTATTTTGGGACTGTTCCTTTACCTCATCATCCAGTACATTAATTCCATCTGATGACCATATCCATTTTTCTATCCAATACATTTATTGAGATCTTTATTTCAGCAATTAAAATTTTATACACAATACTTTAAATTGGCTCTGTCACATAGTGCTTGTTCCTGCTGCAAGTTTATAATTTGAGCATTTTTTTTATGCATTCTGAGCATATTTATTATGTTGTTTTTAAAGCTGTGGTTCTGCTTTGTATATAAATTCAGCTGTTTAACTTGTTTTCTTTCTTCAGGGTGCTTGTGCTTTTCAGATAATCTGCTTTCTTCCTGTCAGGTTATCATGTTTGGTATATATTACATCATTACATCGTTAGTCATTCATATATGAGGGGAGAGGCAAATTCCTAAACCTTACTTTGTGCTACTTCATGTGTATTTAGATTGTGGGTTGAATGTTCAGGTGGAGAACTCTAGTGTTATATATGGGTCTCAAACACACCATATTTATTCACCTCCCTCCCCCTCCATGACGATGTTGCCCCTCAGAGAAACCCCCAGGCTCTCTGATTCTTATGTTTCAACACTGCATTAGATAAATTTGAAGTTAAAGGTATATATACAGAGTTCTGTTTTGTGAAGAGTTTTTACCCTCAGTGTACACTAAATTTTGTTTTGTTTTTCCTGAAACTGATGATGTTATGGTCCCATTTATAAGTCATGCTTGATTGAAGCAAAGTTTCTGAACACATCAGGATATTAAAGTCTCCTCTCACCACATTTCTAAGTCCACATGATGAATGGGTGAAGTGGAATAAGTAGAATGTTGTAACTAAAGTTCATGGTTTATATGGAAGAATTTTCCTTCAAATGGGGTAGGAAGTAGGGTATTGCCTATGCTTGGAGGTGCTGTGTGATCAAGGTAGTACCAGTAATTCATCCAGGCAAAATATCCCTCTCTTACATTACTCTGGCTCTCCAAGGAAACATCACTCTGCAGGAAGTTCTATATCCTTTTTTTTTTCTTTGCTGTGGTTTATTCTCATCAGTCTTAGCTTTGTTGTTTGTTTCTTCTTCCCTGAGTCAGAAAAAAAAAAAAAAGCAAACAATTTGGTCTATGTCAGCTGACTAGTGGGATGAGTGGATTTTCCTTTTCTCTCATTTTTTACTTTGGTAATTCTTGAAATCCTGTTCTCAAATTTATAATGTTCTACCACTTGCTGTAAGTTTATATGAATGTATCAATGATACTAGCCTGAAAATTGGGGGTTGAGGGGTGGGTGGAGTCAGCTCTGTTGTGACTCCTTAATTAATCTCCAAGGCTTCCTATTTCTATCATTTCAATTGTGGCTGATTCCTAGTAGTAAAACAGTGTACTAGTGGGATCTTTCCCTCAAAGTGCCCCATGTATCCTCATCAGCACACCTTGCTTTCTATGTTATGGGTAGTACTTGACTTCTCGTGGAATTTTCTCCTTTTCCTGTCTGTTAGCATTACTGCTTCTCAGAGGGTGTAATACAAAGCTAGTACTCATGTCTTCCATCAGATTCATCTTATCTGTATTTCATATTGACCTTCCCTAGTTTTTAGAAATATTGAAGGTTTCTGCAATTTTATTTATAATCCCTTTATTCATTTCTTAGGATGTATAGGACAAGAGAGACTGAGCAGGTAGAGAGAGCTGAGGTCCATTAGGCCTCTGTACTTACTTTAAAATATTACATGGAAATCTAAAAGAAAGAAAATCTGTAAATTTTCCTCTTGAAAAAAACCACAAACACATTCAATAACTGGCTTACTCAAGTTTTTATGTGTCATTCAATATATTTGGAAACCTAAAAATAATGAAATTAATTTAAATTTACGCACTTGTATCCATTATCAATTTGTGACTTCGTCAAAATTTTAGGTTAGCTTTCTCATGACTCTAATCTGATCTAGACCCGGATGTTATCCAGGCAAATAAATTTATACATTTTTTTCCAGAGAAGAATCAGCATCATTAAGGCTTTCAAAGTTAAAATGATTATAGCATGAGATTTAACAGAAAGGTCAGCATCCTCAGTGATCTTGCCCCCTCTAAAGTGGAAAAGAATTAAATGATTATTTTGGATGAGATATGAGTGACTTAAGATAAATATTAATTTCCTTCTCTCCAGTCTGTTCTGTCTTAAACACTGTCCTAGATACCTCACTTATATTACTTATAGTAATGTTTTGTGACATAATCATAGAAAATCATTAAATAATATGGCCATTACAAAGGGAGAATTTGAGCAACAAAAAAGCAACTTATTTAATGTGTGTCTTGTAAACTGAAGAAAGCTGCCACTTGAAGAAAAAGAAACCTTATATTATAAAACACCATGGAGTATATAACTCATAAAAATGGTGTATGTTGTGAATAGACAGAGGAACAAAAAGTAAATACTACATCTAACTATCTGTAAATGAGAGAAGGCCACAGCTGCATAAAAACGAACCCTTTTCAAGCAAACATTGTGTTATAATTGAATTGCCTGCTGAGCCAAACAAAAATCAAGTCTCCCTCAGAATCAGAATTTGACTGGCATGCACTTTAAGTGAAGGCAAGCAAAATGCCTCTCCATGTGTTCAGAGTGTTATGGCTTTCACAGGGCTTTGGAAAGCTTTTCAACAGGGTTTTTCATAATTGTATTTTCCCCAGGTTAAAAGAAATCTCTAATCGCAGTGCCTCTTTTATTCCGCAGGTACTCCCCTAACTGTGTTACACAAGAGACCACTGTGACTCACAGGAGGAGCTCTCTTTGCGAGATTCAAACTGATTTTATACAAACTTCATTGAAGCTTTAGAGCATTGAATTTTTTAAGTAATGCAACTGCCTGTTAAGAATGTTTCCAATTAATGTTTGCTTCTTTATCCTTTATCCTTTCTAACTGACACAGTACATTTTGTGCTGTATATTATATATGTGTGTTATATTCATACACATCTTATATCATCTTATGTCAAGCATTATACAGATGTACAGTAGATAGGTATAATATGTGTGCAAATATAACACATCTTATGAATGATGAAAGTCAAATCATTTTTTATTCTTATAGTCGAGTAATTCACAAAGGACACTGTAAAAAACGTATTAACTTTAAAGACTAGTTAAAAAGAAAACACTCATTTTACCTCAACATGACTGAGTAATAGAACATAGTTTCTTAGAATCCGTCTTCACGTTCCCTCCCTCACTGTACACTTCTCTCTACCCTAGTGCTAATCACCAGGGTAGTCTGATATTTGTGGTAAACATTATCCAGCTTTTCTTTATATCTTACCATCTCTGTATATATTCCAAAATTATATTCAGTTTTTCCTTCTTTTTAGAAGCTGCACAGATGAAATCCAGCCAACTCTTGATAAATGTTAATTTTCACATCCAGTTTCTTACTCAGGGGAAGAATAAAACAAAAATAATAGCCCAAGTGGCTTGATTTGAATGAAACAATCTAGAAGTTACACCCCTCTTTCCACTTGCACCTTGTTAACACTCATTTAGTCACATGAACACATGAGTCTTACAGGAAGGCTAGGAAATCCAGTCACTAAATTGGCAAGGGTCTTCCTCTGGCCATCCAAGTATTCATGTGCATCCTTCTTCCCATACATGAAATGCACCCCTTCCTCACCAAAGAGGCCATTCAGTGACCCTGAACAACTTATGCATCCAGCTCAATGTACAGGATCGTTGGGTCCTGCACAGTATTTCCCAAAAAGTATGACATGGCTCACTAATCTAACAATTTATTAACAAATAGCTATTACTACCATGTCCAGCATTCATTTACAATCAATACAGAACAGTATAAGAAAGAGCATAATTATACAAAAAAAAAATCCATTTGGGGAAAAAAAAAGAAAGAAGGAAGAAAGAAAAATTCAGTGGTGATTTGTTCATTGTCAAAATGAAATGTTTCTAGACCCTAATTTCAAGTGGTTATATCCTGGTAGTGTAGTAAGGTACTTGGTTAGCAACTGCATCTATTATTTGTAAGAAAGTGACTTTAAAATGTCCTCTTTGGCACTCACATTCTCCTTATGGAAAATTCTTCTTTTTCAATTGAACTCTGTGACAAAGTGAGCACTGGAGAATGCTCCTCTGAAGATCTTGCATGATTCATGGAGCCCACTGCTTTCTGGAATGTTGCTCTAGGATTCAATCAATAGTAGGCATTTCCCTGTCACAAGCATATATCTGTCCCTAAAACAAAACCAGAAATACGTAAATAAAAATTGATAAAAATATATATTAAAACTTTAGGAAAAGATATTGAAAGTTATGGTAGTAGAAAAGAAAAATTAAGTAAAAATTTGGAAGAAATTTCCAATTTCAAAGGAAATTAGAAATTTTAATTTGAGAATACTTTCCAGAAAGTAAAAAGTGGACCAAATAAAATTAGCAGATTAGATCAAAAAGTGCCAATGTCCAAATAATATGAGCACTAGAAAGAGTCAAAACAAATGAAATGGGAAAACTTTAGTATATAAAAATAATATATATAATTTAACTGAAGAGCATAAGTTTCCAAATTTAAAGGATTTATAAAAAAAGTATATCATCATCAAGTTTAGAAACATTGTGATAGAAAGATCAAAATAAAAAAAGAGGGAGAGAGAGAAACTATTAAGAGAATTAAAGGTTGATTGGTTGAGAATCAGTGGCATCTGATTTCTTAGAAGCAACACTGGATCCTAGAAGCAAAGGAACAAAAATATTCAAAAATCTTCAAGGCAGTTATTTCTAAGATAATGCTAAACTAATTATTTCTAAAATAATTGTTAAAACTTTAAAACTAAAATTTTAAGATGTAAAATAAGAACCAGAGGTGACAGCAGACTAAATTATCACACTTACGTGGGCAATGATCCCACAGTCCCTTTTCTAAGAAGGTGCTGAGAAGTTGTTCTGCAGAAGAGAGAATAAACCAAGAACAAAAAAGACAGGAGATAAGAGAAATGAAACATATCACAATAGAGAAGTGCTGTTGTGCAATTGACTCAGAAAGCAACTAGTGTATAATTGAGGAGTAGAATGAAGCTTCTAAGAGATATATTCCCCCCCACCCCCAAAAAAAGGTAGATCCCTGATCTTCATGAATGTATTAAGAAGAGATTTAAAATTCTGAAAGTTAGTTCAGGAATAATTACAGGATGGGTATATAGAAAATTAAATAAAAGCAACGAGGCAGTTACTAACTCCTGGGCAAACAAAAACTATACAAACAGTAAAAGAAAGAAAAGTGACAGCTTCTAGGAAGCAGAAATTGGGGAATTGTAAAGAGTGGGACAATGACTGGTCATTTTCTTTTAAAAGATCTTTAGGACTTTTTGACTTTTTAAACTATACTCATGAATTACTTCTGATAAAATATTAAAATATATAAATATGGAAAGAGAAGCGTATGTACATTTATGTGTACACATATATACATTTCAGAATGTGGCACATACACTCAGTAACAGCTAAATCCATAGCTCCATACCCGCCTATCCACCAACAGCTTTACCTTTTAGAAACTCCCTTGATTTCTTTTTCTATTAAAAGGGACACTATTAAATACCACACCAGTGTGTTAGCAAGTGACATGATATAATGTCTGTTAAATTTCTAGAACAGAGCCTCAAGGGCATATTGTAAATATTACACTAATGTTAAGTCTGCCATTTTAATTGATGAGGCAACCAAATTCCAGAAGGTTAAGTGATGTGCCCAAGTACCCAGGAGTACAAAGAGGAAGGAGAATTCAAATCAGAGCTTCCTCTGAAAGTGTGACCTTCATTATGCTACATTTTACCTGACTTATTTATATTAAAGAACATATTCACCTGTACATATTTGTGTCCAACAAGATAATCAAGAGCGAAGTCAAAATATTTCAAGAGAAAGTCTTTATCTAAGTCTGTACTATTGTTATCACTTTAAAAGTGGGAAAGTACAGATCTACTGGTGTATGTCTAATACTGTTTTTTCTTTTCTACCTTTACATTTCACAATAGAGTCATTAAAAAAATTGTGTAAATTTAGAATCTCTTACTGTTTTGCACCCATAAAAGTTATAGGGAATGAAAATGGAGTATTTTTGAATAGTTTTCAGATGACTGATAATGATATTTATCATTAACTCAAACTTTTTTTTCCTTCTGGGCAAACATGTGATAT
Organism: Vicugna pacos; assembly: GCF_048564905.1. Lineage (NCBI taxonomy): Eukaryota > Metazoa > Chordata > Mammalia > Artiodactyla > Camelidae > Vicugna > Vicugna pacos. The sequence goes on along the minus strand of NC_132995.1, from coordinate 66,396,685 downwards.
ATAGTTTCAGGTCCTATTCAGAATTCAACACAACTAAGACATACACAGCGATAAAAAATGCATTAACATCATGAATGTCTGTGAAAGAGCAAACTTGCAAAATGAAATGGATGATGATGTCAAAATTATATTACATGTTAGTCTCAGTTTTAGTGCTTCCATTACTGGCATGGAATTTGGGAAATCTGGAGAAGGCATCAGTACTGAATGATTTTTATTTAGGGTTGATGCATTCGTGTTACCATACACATATCAGAGAAATGAATATAGATTGTGGTTTAATACTTAATAAATACTTATACTACGAGCACAAATTTTATGCGGGGTAGTGTCTTCGTAACTGTGAATAATAAATAGCACATCGTGGTGGAAGTATTTTTAATTTTATGTGACTGTTGTTCATGTTTGTGAAAAAGCATTGATGGTGTCAACCAGTGCTTAAGAAGATGAAGATTCATGTACTTATGTTTAATATATTCCAATGTTAGAAAGAGACAAAACTGCATATGATTTGTTTTTTTATTATATTTCCACTGCTTAGAATAAAGTATGGTACAGTCCAGGGATTCGTTCCTTCATTAATATTTTTAAATTTCATTAATCAATTAATTAAACAAAGATTTATCATGAATCAACAAAGGATCTTCCATCCTCACAGGAGAGACTACAAAGACTATAAGCACAGACGTAAGTGTTTCAGTAGACGCAGCAATAGGACTTATGGAAGTCCTATTTTCTTTTCTTTTCACAGTGAAACAGAAAGCAAGGTCAGGAGCTGAGAGTTAGAATAGGGAAGGAGGTGCTGCGAATTTGACAAGAAATAAAAAGCCATGAAATTAATGACCAAGAGGGTGAAAAAGTGAATGGGCTAGGACAATAGTGTGAGATTGGCAGATAGCATTTGGGACACATTCAAGGTTAATGATAATGACTTTGAAGTGAGACAGTCAGCATTGCTGTGGATTTTTTCCTGATACTACAGTTGCAAGGTGGCAGGCATGAAATGGATAGAAAGTTGGATTTAACCCACCAGGGTATAATTTAGCCTGATCGCCTTTCACATAATCCCCGATCACTCCCCTGATCCCTCACTGTGTTGTAACTACAGGTTATTCTACCTATTACAGCTCCAGGTTATCCTGCTTTCCCTCGGCCAATGTTACTGTGACTTTAGGCATTAATATTTTCTAGTTTCTTTCTTGTTCTTCATATTATTTGAATATTCTGTCAATCAGCAAGTTTTGAGGAAGATCTTCCTTGCCCATTCTGTCTAAATAGCTCTTCATCTCCACTACGTGGGTCCTATTGCTTTATCTTGTACATTTATCACTACCTGCCTTTATTTTAAAATATGCAATTATTTACATGTTTAACATCTATCTCATCTATTTCTCTTTAGAATGAGAGTAAAGAGAATCCAAATTACCTAGAGCTTAGAATTTTATGTAAAGATCTTAGATGTCATTGTGAATAAGGAGGGCTGCTAGATGATTTTGTGTATAGTTGTGATTTTTTTTTTTACTGATAATGTTTGGAGGTGACACTGAATACTGAAGTGGAGGCACTGCAGTGGAGAAGAGGAGAATTTAGAGAGATTTGTTTGAAAGCTATTGAAATATACCTGCTAATGGATGAAGTTGTCTTGGACTAAAGATGTGTTACCATTGATGGTAAGAAAGCAATCAAAGACTTCTAAGTTTTTGGCTTGATAAATTGAGTCTATCATGGCCATATTTACTGAAGTGTTCATATTAGTAGGTTTTTTACACATTTTATTGAAGATGAAGAGGTTGAAGAAAGGAATCTGAAATTCTACTCTAAATCAGAGATAAACTAAAATTTAATTTGAGATTACAAAGCATTAGCAAAAATGGTTTCAATATAACTAATATATTTATCATTATGAATGATAGACAATATACCATAAACTTTATGGAAATTAATACATAATTCTCTCAAAACATCCGAGGTAGGTTTTACTATTGTCTCAATTTATAGATAAGGAATTTTCAGTAACTGGAGAATTAAGAAGCTGCTTATTCTTGGCATCAAAATAGCACTGACCTTTTTGATGTCCATAAAACTGCTTACTAGTTTCATATTAACTTTTTTGGAGAGATAATACATAGTGTATTTGTCAACTATTTTCACAATAATTCTGAGAAACAAACTATTTCAAAGCTCAGAGGCTTAATACACTAACTCTGTATCTTGTGGACTACTGGATGTGCTTGGGTTCAGTGATGTAAGCTAGGCTAGGCCAAGAGATACTGCTTTAGACAGCCGACTCTGATGTGACTCTGATTTTCACTGTCAACCTGTGGGCTAAAGACACAGCGTTGCTTCTTGTGTCTGGTACCAGGAGATTGTTCCAAAACATGTTCCTTAGGGGAAATAAAAAAGGTACAGGGGGAATAAGGCCTAGGTTCAGAACAGGCACACCATCGCTTTCATGCCATTGCATTAACCAAAGGAAGACACATAGGTCAAGCCTAAAGTCAAGAAGTGGAGAGCTATATTGTATCAATAACAAGGCTGTAGCAAGATTTTGCATACTGGAACTGGAAAATTGGAGAAAAATTAGAGGCAATCTTTAAATCTTTAATAATTAACAATCTAAATGTCTGTCTGGAGTTTAGCAGAGATGTCTGGTGTGGAGTTTGTTGTTACTTAGCATATACATACATTTTAAGCCATGGAGTTGTATGGGGTGAGCAAGAAGGAGGGTGTAGTTGGAAAAGAGGGTGTGCAGCCAAGAGTTAACTTAGCAGGCTTGGTATGTTCAAACCCTACACATCTCAAAGGAGAAACTGGCCTTTGGCCAGCTCCTGGGATTTAGCCTCTAAGCACTTGGAATCTCTTGCATGATAAGAGTGTCTTTGTACATGCGGGGCTCTGAGCCATGTCAGACAGATTTGCTGTCCTTTATGGTAGCCTTGGGTCATGCTGTATCAGTTTGAACTCTGGAGAAGCTGGAGACCAAGTACTAAGCAGTAACACCAGCACTCCATGCCTGCATGATTATCCCCTGATAAAAATCTGGGACACAAAGGCTCAGGTGAGCTTTTCACTGGTGAGCCACATGCATACATATTATCAGACACAGTTGCAGGGAGAATGAAGCACTAGCTGGAGGACTTCGCTTGAAATAGACATCCACAAGCTTGTGCTTGGACCCCACCCTATGTGCCTTTGGTCTTTGCTGCTCTTAAACTATATCCTTTTGTTGGAAGAAACCATAATCATGAGTATAATAGCTTTTCTGAGTTTTGTGAATCATTCTAGAGACTCATTGCACCTGAGGGTGGTCTTGGGGAAACCTGATACATGGAGGCAAGAACAAAGTCTGAGAATCCAGTTTGGCAGTGAAAAACAAGAAGTCAGATAAAAATCTGATAGATTGTGAAAAAGCCACCAATGAAGTAACAGAAATATAGAAGATTGTAGTTCTGTATCATCCATGGGAATAACGCTTCCCAAGGTGGAGGAAGTGTCACTTGGATCACATGCTGCTGAGAGATAGAGGAAAAAGAGAAATAATTCATTTATTTAAGAAGAAGGACGTCACTACAGATATGAACAAAGCATTACTATGAGTCTTATCCGAAGGGATTAAGAGAATTTGGTATAAGAAAATGGAGTAGTGATTATTGACAGTACTTTGTATTGATTGCTTATAAAGAGCAGAGGGATAGAATAGTAGCTGAGGGAGACAGTCTTACAGGATTTTTTTTTTTTGATGTGACAGTAACATATTAGAATACGTTTCTATGCTGATGACAAACAGAGAAGGGAAGGAACATTATGTATTATGTGAAATAGTGAAATAATTTCTAGAATGAAGTCTGTGATAGTTGATACTGAGATTTAGTGAACGAGTGTAAAATTTGACCTTAGAAAGGAGGCAAGGGAGTTTATCTATTTAATAGAAAGAAACGTAATATTCTATAAATATTGATACCAATAAGTTTGTAGTTTGAAGACCATAAGATCAGATACTTATTGTACAATTGCTTCTATTTTAGTTAGGAAATAATAAATTAAGATGTTATGAAAATATGGAAGTAGGATGGAGGTTTGAGTACAGTGGACAAACTGTAAAATATTCATTTCAGAGACTGAAAAATTAAGATGATTCAGAAAATTGAAGTGAGATTTCAGCAGAGGGTCCCATGAAATATGTGGTCATAAATTTAAAGTAAAACCAATTAATATGGTTTGATTTTATTCCAATTGTATTCAGTTTCCAGAATTCAGACTTTGTGTAATAAAAATAAATGAATTAAGTCAGATGTGGAGCTTTTTTTTTTTTTTGACTCAGTAAATAAAATACATAAGAAGTTGAGGATAAAAGGGTGAAAATAATGATGAACTAAAAATATCTAAGAATAAAGCAGGTAATGAGATTATAGCAGGGGTAATCAACAGAGAAAAAGCAGAAGTATACATGTACAATTTAGAAGATTCTAATCAGGTAAAGAATCTAGGGAAGGTTGTCAAGTTTATCTTCCACATAAAATAAATGAAAAGTTAGAAGATGGTAACCTTCCTGAGTTGATGCTTAAAATAAAATCAAGATTTTAGACAAAGTGAAATTATTTGTAATTAGAAACTTCAGCATGTAATCATGTAAGTGAATTGTTGAAGTGCTGTGTGTAAATATATCACTGAAGAGTTCTCATAAAGAATGTGAAAATAACCATTATATTAATTTCAAAATTGTAAAATGATATCTTGATAGTGTCAAAAGGAATATTTACAGAAATATCTATAATTTCCATCATATTATATGGACCTAGAAAAATACTAATTAATGACAGATATTTCAGCTCAGTAACTACTCTTCTTACGCTTATTCCTACATGTTAGGAGTTTCATTTTTTAAAATAAAAGCAAATAAGTATAATTGATAAATATCTAGCCATAAAAACAGATTATTTTAACTCTAGTGCAAGAGAATTAATTTTCATGTAGTAAAGCATGCCATGTCTCCTTAATTTGTTTCCATGTTAACTGTGTAATCACAAGAGAATTACAATATGCTGTCTTAAGGAAACAGCAGTTATCGGTGACAATGAACTCCTTATTGTACTAATAAGAAGGGTTTGTTTCTTACTTACTAGCATCAGATCACAAAATCCTGCAACAGTGGAATGTGAAATTTCTTAGTGTTGTTTGAGGAAATGTGCTTATGATATATTTGTGGAAATCCTAGAGCTCTGATCATGGATTATTTTCCATATAAACAAAAATTTAAAAACACAGAAATAATAATTGGGATAACAATCCACATAGGAACTAAATGTTTCTACCTCCTAATAAGTCTCCTTGCTCTTGTCACTCCTATACTGCAAGTCTGGTTAGTGAGAGAGTGAGCATTTGCCTCCACAATTATATTGGTTATTTTTCTTATGTATTTATGAAATTTGGATCCTTTAATAAGTCTGTTTCAATGCTAGTACGATGGCTCTTAGTTAATTTATTGTACAAGTAGTATGCCTAAACACATTCCCAGACTAAGGCTTTATGTCTTTGTTTGTTGTTTGTTGTTGTCATTGTGTTGTTGATATGTGAGGAGGGAGGCATATCTTCATTCCACCGTCCCCCTCACATCATTTATTATTCTCTGTTTTGCACATAGACAGTTTCTTGCTACCTAGTGCTCATAGTTTGCTCTTAAAGCCTGTTATGAAAAAACCAGAAGCTTTGCTTTCACATTAATAACTTCATATTCTGTACAACTTAATATTCTAATATACATAATTTTTGCACGTGTAGGAATGTCTTCTAGGTTCCCTTGTATCAAATTGCTCAGTGATGTGAACAAACTCCAAACACCCGTCTAGCTCAGATTACGCTAATGACTCAGGGCCCCTTATCCTCTTTTATTTTCCTTATCATATTTTTTCATTCAAAATGAAAGCTGTATTCACAAACTCTATTCTTAGAAACATTTTTCAAATTTCTTATGTCTAACATTAACAATTAGGTCACATGCGTAGACCAATATCTGACATCTAAGCAACTCACATTATAGATAATTTCTACCATTAAGAAATATGTAACTAAGAGATTTCTGTCAACTGTTCTGGAATCATCCTTTCTGTATGCACCTCACACACAGTGGATTCCTCTAACATAGAGAAGCAATCATGACTTTGAGGTGTTCCCCTGTTTCAGCCAAAGATTTTAATGTCATTTATATGCACTGTTTTTCGGGACTCTGTATTAGTCAATATTTCCATTAAAACTAATCTTTGAAGAAAAACTTTAGAAAGATCAAGTCTGATTATCCCAAAGGAATTGCTTTCAGGAATGCCAAGAAAGAGAATAATTTCTGAACTTTTAAAACAATGAGAATGTAGCTATATCTACATAATTTTGGCATTTACTGCCTTCTAAACACATTTCTATTGATCCCCAGCTGCATCTACATAAAAAGAGAAATGAAGCAATGGAAATTCAGAAAAGGACATTTTTCACAGTAGTACACACATATCTTTGAGTCTAATTTAGGATACACTGAACTATATTAAAACAAACAAACAAAAACTAGTATTCGCTTACTTTCTGGTTGGATTCCCATTATACAGCCTTTTCACCTTAAAGTGGAATTTGTTTTCCCAAATTTTGCAAGACGATTATTAGAATTCCTCTTTCTTTAATATATAAATTATATGCAAAGTACTTAGGACAACATCTAGAACACAGTGATCAGTATGTGACCATAAGTGATCAATAAGATGGAGATGACTGTTACTTTTCCCTTTCCTGTGTCAACTGAAATAAATGCACGACCTAAAGTTAAGAGTTATGTTTTATTTGGTGGGAGGACTTGAGCCAGGATAACAGCGTCTCAGATGGCTCTGAGGGACTGCTCCAAAGAGGTGGGGGAGGAGCTAGGATGTGTAGTAGCTTTACAACAAAGACCAGGTTGTTAACTAAAGAAAACCAGGCATCTCAAGTTAAAGAATGTAGTGCTTTTGTATGCATGGGAGGGAGCAAACATTTGGGCTCATTGAATTCATTCCTTTGACAAGCATCTAGCTATCTAGGGCCAGTATCCTGTCCTTTCTTATTCTGAGTCCCCTCAGAGTGCACCATTGTGAGGGGCTGCAGAGGCTGGGCTGCAGGCTTGTCTTCACTAGGGGGTGGCGGCAGCCGCTGATGACTTGATGGTTTCTGCATTGTTTGTTTACTGATATGGTTTGCAATATTTTTCGTTCACACCTGTTACACACTGAGGAAGAAGCAGGATTTGAAGTCAGTTTTATTTAACTCTATAATCAGGGCTTTCTCTTCCACATCACACTGCTGCCAAATCTTAAAATAATACTATATTAAAAGTGTCCAATATTTCCATTGTTTTATCAATTGCCATTTTAGATGAAATGTTATACATAAATTTAGCAGCACACGGTGATGAATGCTCTGGAGGCATCCTCCATTCTTTGATTAGTGGCACACTTTTAAAGGTGATTGTTTTATCCTGAATAACTGTAACAAACACTTTGGTCTCACTAAACACTTTGCTATGCTTTAGCCCACTTAAATTTCAGTACATCAGTTCACCAATTTAAATGAGTACAAATAATCTTAATGAAATTAGTTTCATCTAGATTCTTTCAGATAAAAGAATATGGCAATTAATCATGCCTAAGAATTTTTTTCTTAGATCACGCAATGTTTGCATATTTGATTCTCTAAAACCTATAACTGTTGTAAGGAAATGAAATCCGTACTAGTTAGTGACTATTTGAGATAATTTGCATGCATTTTAATATATTAACACTTCAAAACTAACATCTAATTTTCAGAAAGAAGCCCTATAATGTAAATGTTGCAACATTATTGTGGCAGACTGAATTAATTAGCTACTGCAAAATTTCCCTAGAGCCTTTTCTTTTACACCTTTCTGAAGGAAGTTATGCTTTTTTGATTTTCAGTTCCATAGGGATCAGGATAATGTCCACCACCTTCTAATCATTTTTCCAAAGTACAAATTACCAATAGGTGTTGAATTATGAATTGAATAAATTGCAAGACTGATGCACACACAGAGAATGTTTAGGGAGATTTTAGAATTCAATCTTTTTTTAAAGACTAAAGAAAGTTGTCTAATTAGAAAAAAAATAGTAATTTAAATGTTATCATGCAATCTGAGAATGTTTCATCTAATTTTGACCGAGTTATTTGTGAGATACCTCTTGATAAAAAGGCAGGATGTGTTATATTTTAGGATAGGTTAATCAAATAGAATCAGATTTTGTCAAACAATTGACTTTATTAAATCATGCCTTCAATGCATGTTTAACAAAAATATTCAGCGCACCAGTGTAACACATCTACTGTTTTTGCTACAAGTGAACAATTAAGCACATATAATCTTTTTTTTTGGATCACGTATGATCTTGACCCAAATTGACAGAGTACAACTCACTTTCACCACGAGCTTCTTTATTGGAGGATGTTGTCTAATATCTCTGAACTTCAATGTCCTCCCTTACGAAATAGAGATAATAGTAGTGTAAATCTCATTTGATTATTGTGAGAAATACTGACTAAAACATGTAAGTCTCTTAGAACAGACTCTAGCAAGTGTTAGCTATTATTAATAGCTATGATAATAGTATTAACTAGTATTAATTGGGGGATTAAACTTTGTATTGTGTCCCATATTCAGATATTAAGCGATCTGATATCTATATAAGACTTTATCTTGGTTTGTTTGTTTTCAAAATAAACATAAATAATCACATTTTTATCTTCCATCTATCATTTCTATATTATTCTCCTACTCATATCTTAAATATTGTTACCTTTGCTGAAAATGGTCTCCTTATTTCATTTCCCTTACAGTCAACTCAGTGAAGGCAGAGACTGGAACTTGTCCACCTTATCTGCCCAGTGACCCCACTTATCTAACTACCTAATGATACCATTTGGAATATAATTATTTTTATACACCAGATTTCATATATGAAAAGATATTATATATTTCTATAAGACTTGGAAGGAAGTAAGGATATACAACTTATAATCAAGAGAAGAAAAAAATAAAAGCAGGTCCATAGTTGATTCAAAATTAGATTAAGTAAAAGGAACTTTCAAATAATTTGATTATAAGACTAAGAAAATACAGGCAGAAATGAAAAAAAAATCAGATGAGGAGATAGAGAATTTTATCAGAAAATTAGAACACATTAAAAAAATTTTCAACAACCACTCCAGAAAGAAAAACAAAATATCTGAAATTTATATCTTGATTAATGGTTGTTACAGCATCTTGAACAAAGTTGTTCAAGAGCTAAATTACATGTAAGACAGAACATAGAAGATATTCAAAGTGAAGCACTAAAAATAAGAAATAATTAGGGAAAGGGGAACATAAGACATACATACAACATGTTCTAAACACATGATCTTTTTTTAAAAATAAAAATATATTAAGTATGGAAAATGCTTTTTTATCTATAGGGTAACCATTAAAAGTTGTAAAATTTTTATGAGTATGTTAATAGAATAAACTATTGAAAATTTTAAACTTTTGTTAATTGAAAGTAGGTAAAAATGGAAAAATAGAGAATATATAAACTAGATGAACCAATGATAAAATGAATAGTGAAATAATAAATATAAACACAAATATATTAATTAATTTAAATATTAATGCAGAAATATTCCAGATAAAGGCTAAGATTGACAGAACTCTTAGAAAAGCTAAAATATGGCTTAAAAACATATTTTAAATACAGAACACAGAAAGACTGATTAAAATGATAAAAAAATAGGCTATTAAAAATCCTATCCAAAATTGTATGTGGGGACTATACTAACATCAGGAGACTATTCTAACAAATTGTACTATGAAGCAAGAAACACTTAGTGATAAATAGTATTTCATAATTAAAAGTGGGTCAATGCAATAGAAAGATATTACAAGCCTAAATGTATGTATCATAGCCTCACGTTACAAAACAAAATTAACAGCACCAAGAAGAATGCTAGAAATGTCCACTGTCAACATACAAGATTCTAATCGTGCTTTTTCAATATAAAAAAGGCAGAAAGAAAGTCTACTGACAGGAATAACATGAATAATAAAATTAATAAATGTCATCTAACTTGTAAGATTGTACATTGCACCAGTGACAGATCTTTTATTATTTTTTTTCAAGTGTACGTGGAACATATCATGAAATAAATAAGGGAGTCTCAACAAATCTCAAAATATTTAAATTATCTGGAATATAGTCTCTAACAATAAAATTAATATAGAAAAAGGTAACTTAAAAGGGTACATTTCTAAGACCAGCCAGAACACTTCTATAAAATTAATTCATTGATCAAGTAAATCAAAATTGAGAAGTTTTTTTAGAGCTGAAAAGTAGTAATAAACAACACATTAAAACTGAGAAACTTTGGCCAACTCAGTATATAAATACATAGTCTTGAATTCACATTAGAAAAGAAAAAGGAAAGTGAAAGTTAATTATTTAAATTTGATCTTGATAAGTTAGGAAAATAAGAGTGAGATGAGACAAAAACCAAAGAATGTAAAATAGAATAAATAGGAAAGCAAAAGTCAATGAAATCAGAAAAAAAATTCTAAAATGCAAGATAATTAACAAAGTTAACTGTTGGTTCTTTGAAGAGATTAATAAAATTGATAACACCCTAACAATGACTATTTAGAAAAGGAAGACAAATTGTCTATATTAGAAATGGAAAGTGGGCATTGCTACAGATTTAAAAAGCTATAAAGGATCCTAAGAAAATATTATAAACTCTATCTATGGAATAGAAAAATCTCTAGAAAATATATAAAACTCAAATAAATAGGAAATCTAAATGGAGACATATACATTAAAGAAGTCCAATATGTTTTAAAATCATTTCCACAGGAAAGAAGTGATGATCTTGAACAAGCCATTCTGGAGAAGAAAAAAGGAAGTGACCTCCCCCCCAAATTTTAATAGATCACCATGAATATGCATCCAAAATGTATCAATGACATATCAAAAATAAAACTACAGTCTGATTAACTCTGATACCTGAAGTGTATTGAGGCATAGATTAAATACCATTAATAATCTAAATTAGATCTTTAACTCATTTTAGCTCTAGTCATATAGTGTAGACAAGGGAGACTGATGTAGAAAAACATTTAGAGGGACACAGACACAGACATACTGAGACTGGGAGTCAGGGGACAGTGAGAGGAAAAGAGGGAGAGAGACAGAAATTTAGATAATATACTTTAATTATTTGGGGACATTGAACCCACAATGGAAACATAGCACACTATTTATTTGAAAAATTGGGTTGCAAGGTAGAAAAACATGTAAAGAACAAATGCTGAAAGATATGGACAAAAAATGTTTCAGTCCAAGGAATGACATGCTCCATAGTATAAGAAAGTGTGAGCTGTTTAGGGAAAACCACTGGCAAAGTTGATGAATGTCTACCAGACAGTCTTTATCTTCTAATATTTAGCAGGTATTTTGCATCTCAAAACACGTTTTCTTAAAAAATGTCCTATGTTCAGGAAGCACAAAGTCATTCACCAACTGCAAAGCATGATATATCACAACAGGAGATAGAAATGGGGTACAGGCAGGGTTCAGATCACTCAGGACCTTTTATAACAAGTACACACAGATTTAATTTAGGATAAGGAGCTGTGGACATAATTTAAATGTGAGCGTAGCATGATCATATTTGTAATTTAGAAAGAGCAGTTAGGAACAGTAGATTAATAATTATAGAGAAAAAATTCTGAAAGTGAAAACTTGTGGGAGACTTGCTGAAATTCACGAAGATAATGATGAGAACTTGGTTGAGGCTAAGAGCATGATGATGGAAGTGAACAGTTCTGTTCTATAAAAGTTTAGGAAATATGATGCATTGTCTCAATGATTATATGTGTTAGTAAGAAGATTTAAGAATAAAATAATTCCAGTTTTGTCCTTTAGAAACCCATAAGACCATCACAGGATAGCTTTCAACAAAAATATTTTTTACACTGGATGACAATGTGCAATTTCATCTTTAAATTCCTCTTAGCAAAGTATTTCAGAAGTGATATCCAAATACTGATGAGGCTCTAAGTATTCCTGAAATACTATTTTAGTAAGCAATCACTGACAACCTTACACTGCCTATGATCACAAATTAACAAATATCATTAACAAATGAATATTTTTCATGAATACTGGTAAGATCTGATGTTAATTCAATAAAAGGGAGACTTTATAATCCATAATTTACACTTAATTAGTATTTAATCTTTTTTCAATCATGTGATTTAATTAAAATGTTGTAGTTCAGTGAAATGAAAATCTATTTTTGGTCATTGCTGTTCAGTTAGAATCAACAAAGGTCCCTGATAGGTATAGATTACCAATACAGGTTTATCCTTTTATAATTACTCTAAAGATTAATGCAGCAAGCAGAAGTCATCAGATCTTGTCTAAGGACAATGACAAAAACATTTCAAAACTCTTTATTTTTCTTAATTTGACCATTAGAAATCAAAGTTTATTTAGGTTTCATAAATGTGATTTTTATTTCTCTTGAGAAATATAATCTTATTGAATTAACTGTTATGATATTAATGCATATATTTAATAAAGTTTGAGAAGTTTTGACTATATTTGTCCCTAATAATCCAAACCCTTTATGTATTTGAGAAAACTGCCAAAATTAAATCTTCAAATTTTCAGTCTTGTAGTAGTTGAGTTATGTTTATTATTTTTCATTCAAATGATAATGGCCTTAAAGTGATAATATTGATGTTGATTAATCTTGATTAATATTTTTCATAATTTCTTTTTCAATAATAAAGCAGACTTATAAAATTATGAGTTGATCAAGTAATAAAATATATATATATATATTTCATATTTATCTATAAAGAATGAGCTTGTTAAAATTATAAAATTCAGCATATTTAGATTAAAGTTGGTATAATAGACTAGAAAGTTTAAATAACAAAGTTTAAAAAAGAATGTGAATTAAAATACATGTTTAGTATTTAAATGAGATATTAAAAAAGATATTAGATCTTTTCAAGTAAACTGGAGTACAGTCATATTTTAGAAATAGTAGTAAAAAATAGGTGATAACCAAAATATTTCCTAACCAAATGACACACAACTACAAATATTTATACATATGTGCACACACACACACACACACACATACACACATCAAATGTATCCTATGACTACTGGTTCATATATAAGCCTTTTCCCTACCTTTTAGACTAAGTGTTGTGAGCCAGCATTTCTTGCCTAAAATTTAGTTTTGATATTTCATGTAGCAGTTTAATCCACTGAACTTCCATCAGAAACTTGGCACTTCCTCTGAGCTTCTTAGACAAAGTGGAATGACTTGTCAGTTTGGTCCACTGATAAAATCCAGTGGTCACCACCTACCACTTTCTTCAGAGCAGGGGTTATCTTCAAACCACATAAAATGAACAATATAAAATGGGAATTGAGATAATAAGAGGGTTTGGCATCTTTTATTCACGTCTATATTATTTAAAAATCAATGCAACATTTCTTAAAACATAAAAAAAAATATTTTAGTTTACTTGCATAACAGCTACTTAAGAAAACCAAATGGATATGAATGGTTGAGATTTTTGATGAAATATCTGGGCATGTGAGGGTACTGAAGCCTAAGATTGGCAGGGACTTACTTAAGAGATTTATACCAAGAGTAGAAAAAGAAGCTAAATCTCAATTTTGAGACAGGTATTTGGTTTGTACATATTAGATACAGGATATTTATTTACTTATTCAAATGTCAATGTGGTAATATTAACTTCTGCCAAATCTTAGTGATTGAATTAGAGATAAATTCAATTGAATTCAATAAATTCAATTGTTTTGGAAAGCAAAGGAGGAAAAAAATCCAATTGATAGTGGCTTAATTAAAGAATAATATTCCCCAATATCAAGAAGTCTGTCTGTCTGTGCCCAGGTGATATTCATTCAGCAATTCAGCAGTGTCTTTGCACATGACTTCAGGTTACATTACTTGTGTTTCTAAAACACATGTATGTTTAAAGTCCAGATCTCATATAGCTATTTAAGGCAGGAATAACAGATATTTTGAGAAGGTGATGCCAGCATGTCTATTTTTTCTTTGCTAAGAACCCCCTTCTTTCTAAGACTTCCCTTTACCTGTCATTGGCTAGAACTGGTTCACATGGTTACTCCAAGCAACAAGTAATAAAAGGAAAAAGAACAGAATCTTAGTTGGTTTTATATAAATCATGATCCATCGTTAAGGTGTGAGCTTGTTATCGCTTAAACATGTCAAAATTGTATTGGCAAAAAAATCAGAAAAAATGGGCAGACCACTAACCAGTGGTCTTTGACCAGTGATCTATTGCAACAAATTTGATGCTAGATGTTACGTATCTGAAACATCCAGATAATAAACATTTTATTTTAAAAATTAAATACCCTTTGCAAAATTTCTTTTAAATTGAGAGAATAAAGGAAAAAATCTAAATAAAATATAATAGATTTCCACTATTTCTTATACTGAAAATCTGTGAAAATCTGCATGGCACTTTTTGTTTTTAATTTAACATAAAAAATGATTCATATTTCACTATTTGAAAAATTTTATTAAAGGCTAGTGGGAGTGAAATTTTGAATATGAAGCCTTGTGTTACTTTTCAAAGAAACTAGAATGAAATTATTTCTGTTGATTTTTTTCATTAAATCTTTCTTAATAAATCTAGAAATAGATACCATTAGGAAGGTTTTAGAAGTAACATGTCTTAGTTAATACCACTCTATGATTTTTATCCCATTTACCACTATTTTACTTACATGCATTGACAATGTGGCTAAATTTACATAAGCAGGACTAGAAATAAAAATAGCCTGCCTATGTTTAGATATATGGCCATAAGATAGAATCTTGTTTAAGAAACCAAATTATAATACTTAAGCTAATGTAAATCTCTTACCCACCTAGAACAAGTTGAATGAATGAATTAATTAATTGATGAGAGAACCTCTGGTATACGTGTGAGAGCAACACATAAATAGTGGTTTATTTTGTTATACACAGATACATTGATAAAGATCTGTTACCCCTTGGAAAACAGGCCAAAGAAACATTCAATTGAGATTAATAAAGTTAAATGCATGCCAGTTTACAACAGACACTCCTAGGTATGGTCTGCCTCAAATTGATTTTCCATACGGTTTACTTTTTTATTTTTTTCGCTTTTTCGCTTTTCGGTACTTCAGGTCATCAGTGTCTTATGGTTATTCTGATTCATTGAAACTTGATACAGAAAGTTGTGGAGTTTTTTGTTTATTTTTTTCCACTCAAACTTAAACTGTTCCTTTCCTTTTTCTTCTTTTCTTTCTCTCTCCTTTTCTCTCTCTCTCTCTCTCCACTTTTACATTTTATCCTTTTCCATTTTTTTAAAAAAAATTTTTTAAAAAAAAATTTTAACTGTTTAATTTAACCCCCCACACATACATGTAGTTTTAAAGTGCTTATGGTTCCTGATAAAATATATTCTACTTCTTGTAGAATCTGTGGATCCCTGGTATGAATTTGCAAATTATCAGTTTATGGCTCCTACTCTTATGGGATAATGCTTTGCGTATGCACATAAAGAGCAGAAGTCAATCCACAGAAGTTACTTGAGGATTATCTGAAAGTTTTTAAATGATATTCGTAAGTGATTATGTTAAAATTATCTTCCAGGGGAAAAAGTGAATTATAACATTCATTTTCTGGTTATTTCCTGCACTTTCAAGCATGACAGTGTAAAATTGTTCAAATATTGGTTTTATATGTGATCCAGTTTTATTCCATTGACGACATGCTGAATTTAAAATATTAGGTAGTGAAAACAGTGAAGTACAGAATTCATCTACTTTGTAATACTGAGGCCAGACTCTACTGGATAGTTGTAGAGAAAAGATGAAATTCATTTACCCAAAATGTACCTATAGGGAAAGCTTCAATGATTCAGTTATGAGAAAAAAAATGTTCATTTATTCCTGAGTCTACATCCACATAAATCAACTAAACATATTACAACATCTATATAAATATAATTTGAATATTGAGTTTAAGCATGACTTAAAAAACATCCTTACAATAGTTGACACAGTTTTTTTCTAATGCAAATGACTGGACTCCAGTCTCTTCACAAGCAAAATTACAAGTTCAGATCTGGAAGAATTACTTGAGGCCATCTAGGTAGGACACTTGTTCATTTCTCAGTGGGGTCATTAAAGTTCATGAGAGTTAATTTAACAGGAATTCATGACTAAATGGTGGCAAAGTTGTAACAATAATTTATATGCTGTTGTTTACAGAAATTGAAATTTTCTTTTTGATGTTCTAAGTTAAAAATAATCCTTACTATGAAACAACTGTCAGAGACAGCATATTTTAAATTGCCTTACATACCATAAGGCATGATTGTATTTCAATTAGTGTTACTATCATTTACAACATTAATCCCATATGAAAAAAAAGATTTATGTTAAGTACTAAAGAAAATACAATATTTGGCAATTAGTTACAGAAAAAATATTGTAACCAGAAAACACCAAAGTGGACAACTGGTACAAAGCTAGAGTTGCAAGAATGGTTCAGAAACTTAATAAAAGTCCTCAAAAATTATGGTGGTCTAACTTAAGCAGTGATCAGAAAACGAGGGAGATGGATATAAAAGATTTTAAGAAATTAGAATCGAACACCTAGCAAACCAGAATAGGGAAAGAGGAAGATAATTTATAAAGACAATAAAATGACAACATTAAACAGACTAATTTTGAGATGCTTGGTGGCATATCCATATGACCAGTCTATTCATGTGTTTTAATGTTTGGATAGTACAATAGAGATATGATTTAGGCTTATACATAAAATTTGTTGTGATCAGTATTTCACAATCAGTATATAGGGAGCCTACACAGTCACATAAAGAAAACAGAACAAAGATTTCTGAGAAGCATTAGCTAGATACAGACTGAGACAGCAGGGAAGGAGGCTGAGACTGAAGAAACAAAGAGAGAGAAGAAAATTCAGAAAGCCAGAAAGGAACAAATATTTTAAGGGAAGAGAGTTCCCTAATTATCAACAGACAGGAGAATGTGAAGAATGATAGAAAATGAGACACAGCTTCCTATTGGCTCTAAAATCTATCAATCGAGATGGTAACTTGAAGTTATTACAGTTTTTATTTTTTATAATTATGACCACTGGAGATTTAGGAATTTTGGCTGTGAGTCTCTAATTCCTGCTCTGGTAAGAATTCTTGTATATTCTGGAAGCTTGAAGCCAAATATTAGAATGTCAGTCAGGCTACTGCATGTATTACCTGAAAAAAAAAAATTAAGGGTTGGAGAAATTGTATTTTCTTGACAATACAATGTTTAAAAAAAAACTCAAGAAATATAATTTTAGCTTTTATTTCAAACTTTCATATCATGGCAGTTTTATAATTAATTTTATATTAAGTTATTCAGATTCAAGGAAATATTTTCACTTTCAGAATATGTGTTTAACTATCTGAAATACTGAATATATGGAAAACAACTTCTAAATATGGTAGCACAAGGAGAATTTGTTCATAAAAGTCATATTTATAATGAATATTTTTTCTTTCTTTTCAACGATAGTCATTAAAATGTTTTTAATAATATCTGTTTCAAATGTGCTAACCCTTCTCAAAGACAAAGTAAAATAGGTACCTGTGCTTATGTATAAGCAGAGAAGTATATAAAAGCCCCCCCTTTTCCTTGGAAGAATATCTGCACCAAGCTGAAGTGGCGTTCCGAAACTCCATGGATACCTAACAATACATTTCAATAAATTAAGAATTCTTTGAGTCAACCTTGACCAAAGCAAACTGATCATAATTTATAAGTTTCAGGGTTTCATTGCTCATAATGTTGTTTCAACATTTAGTATTTTAAATCATAGTATATAGTGAGGAAAATTTAGATATTTTATAACATCATTGTCACAAATCCCATCCATACAGCAAAATCAACCCATTCAGTACATACCATTCCTTGGTAACTCTAATAGTTAATTTTATGTGTTAACTTGACTGGGCCACCAGCTGTCCAGGCATTTGGTTAAATACTATTCTGGGTATGTCTATGAGGGTATTTCTGGGAAAAATTAACATTGGTGCTTGTAAGCTGAGAAAAGCAATTGTCCTACCCAATGTCTGATGGGGAAAGGGAAGGCAGGGCAGTCCTCCAGTCACTGGAGGCCTGAGGAGAGCAAAAAGCTGAGTAACAGAGAGTTTGCTGCTTCTACTTAACTGTCTTCTAGCTGGGACTTCTCCTGCCTTTCAGACTAGGGTTCAGATTGGAATTCATACCATCAGCTCCCCTGGTTCTTAGGGCATCTGATTCAGACTGAAACTGTACCATTGACTCTCCTGGGTCTCCAGTTTGCAGACTGCAGATCTTAGGACTTAGCTTCCATAACTGAGTGAGCCTCTTCTTTACAATAAATATCTTTAGACACATACACACACACACACATACATACATAAGTATATATCTGTCTATATCTATGTGTATGTGTATGTGTATGTCTATATCTATCTATATTCTACTGGTTCTGTTTCTTTGGAGAATTCACACTAATACAGATATTGGTACCAAAGTGATTCTAGAGGAACAGAATTTTAAGGATGAATTTTCTGTTGGTTTTAGAGTTTCTGGAATAGACTTTCCAATCTGATTAGGTTTCCTATGTCCAATAGGAAAGAGAGCACTGGTAGTCTTTGGCATGATCTGGCAATAGAGATATGCAAAATATCTCAATTGGATTTTCCTAATCAGCAACTTATTAGACGCAAAGAATGGGCAAATCTGTATATGATATTTTTGAACATTTTTGGAAAACTAACAAATATAGTGAGGTTGATTGGTTGTTCCTAACATCACTGAAAAAATGTTGAAAGATAAAGATAAAATATATGCAGCATATGTATCTTTTGAAATAATTATTTCTAAAATAAATACCTTTTATAATTTAATAAGAAGGCAATTTTTAAAAAAATTTTTTATTGATTTATAATCATTTCACAATGTTATGTCAAATTCCAGTGTAAAGCACAATTTTTCAGTTATACGTGAACATATATATATTCATTGTCACTTTTTTTTCTCTGTGAGCTACCATAAGATCTTGTGTGTATTTCCCTGTGCTATACAGTATAATCTTGTTTATCTATTCCACAATTCTGAAATCCCATCTATCCCTTCCCACCCTCCGCCCCCTTGGCAACCACAAGTTTGTATTCTATGTCTATGAGTCTATTTCTGTTTTGTATGTGTGCTTTGGTTTTGTTTTTGTTTTTTAAGGCTTGATCTCCAGAATATATAAGCAGCTCATACGACTTAATAAGAAACCAACAAACAACCCAATCCAAAAATGGGCAAAGGACCTAAAGAAGACAATTTTTTGATTCACCAAAGTTTTGAATGGCAAATTCACCAAAGTATACAGATAGAGTATAAGCACATGAAAATATGCTTAACGTCATTAATACTTAAGAAAATGTAAGTTAAACCACAATGAAATACCACTACTCATCCAATAAAATCGTTTAATTTTAAAAAGTCTGGCCATAGTAAATATTGCCAGAGATGTAAACTAACTGCTGGTAGGAGTATATAATGGTATACATATTTTGGAAAAGTGTTTGATAGTTTTTCGAAAAGTTAAATATATATTCATCATATGACTCAGCCAATACAATCGTTGGTAATTAGTAAAAGAAAATGAAGCCATATGTGCATAACTTGTATGTGAAATTTCATAGTAGCTTTATTTTTAGTAGCCGTAATCTGAAAAAAAAAAAAGGTTGGAAAAGGTAAAGGAGGAACAAACTATATACTATTCTATATAAGAGAAAACTGTTTACTATTAAAAATACATGAACTGCTGATACAACATGGATGAAATTCAAAATAATTACACTGTATGAAAGAAGCCAGATAATCAATCAGTACTGCGAGAATCAATTTATATAAATTTTAGAAGCACAAAACTAATCAATATGGACAGAAAGGAGTAGTTGCTTGAGATGAGGGAGGAAAGGAGGGAAGGATAACAAGAAGTCATGAGCAAATATTTAGTGATTATTTGATTGTGATAGTGGTTTCATGGGTATTCGCAAACATCAAAACTAGCTAAATTGTGTACATTAAATATATGTAGTTTATTGTACAACAATTACACAGTAGTAAAGCTGTTAAAGTTATTTTCTCAGTGAGGCCTTCTTATGCCACCATAAGTAAAATTACATTTACCTTCTTGACATTTCTAGACCCCTTTCTTTATTTTATTTATTATTATCTTCGTATTTATCACTAAAAGCAGCTATTATTTCAGTTTGCTTACAAGTAGGCATATAGTTTTATCTATTTCATCTACTGTTTTATTTCTACTGACTAGAAAATTCCTCTCCCAGAGTAAATGCAAACTAAATATTTGTTGAAAGAATAAATAAATGACTGAATGAGAGGGTATGAAAAATTGATGGTATTGGTTAATTACATGTCTCAGTGGGGTCAATGGATGATTAGAGTTGAGTTACCAGAAGAATTGCAAAGGAAAGCTAAAAGTAAGTGCCACAAAGATAAATGGTTGAATCAAATTATTGGAGACATTATATTTATTGGCAATGATATGTCTAAATTTGGACCACTGGGTCAAGTTACTAGGTAAGGTGGAAGAAGCAATATTTAAAGAGGAAGCAATCAAGAAAGTGAGACACCAGAGTTCTGGAAATGTATTTATTGATGTTGATGTCAAATTTAAGGGAAATTTGGTTGGAAAGATTTATAGTATGACAAGAGCCAGTAACTTTAAAGAAATAAAGTAAACTCTGTGGTGGCAGATTTCTGCTGTAAGTAGAAACATCAGTGGCTAAACCAATTATCATGAGATTTTGTCAAAGTTTCCTGTTTTTAGGAAGAAGAAAAAAACATCTGCAAAAAGAACATGGCTGTTATAAGCAACCTACTTACATTTCAGACAGTGAGAGAAGAAATTGTCACATCTTGAGGAAGCTGTAAGGGAAACTGTGCTAAAGAAACAAGCCAGACACAGTTCAAGGGAGAAAGCCGAGGGATCATTCCAAAAAGAGGTTAAGGATATAGGAGATTTGGTTGATAGCTGACTTTGAAGAACATCTACAGCATTCTGCTCAGATTTAAGGGAAACTTACAAGAAAATCCGAAGGGGTAAGATGATCTAACAGATTCTGCAACCCCATGAAAGCCATCACCATAGGAGAAGCCTGTCCAACAGGAGCGATGGCCTTCTATAGAGGAATGAGGCCAAACATCATCCCTACCAGGTCATTGCCAGGGAATTGTATATCCTGACCTCTCACTTTTCACACACTCTCATTTTCAAATGGTGGCTCCACATGACAAAATCTAAACAGAAACTAGAGAGCAAAAGATCCTGGTTCCTGCACTGTATAGAGATCAGCCTCCTGAGACAGATACAAGAGGGCAGAAAGGTAGAGAATGCATTTGGAGGAGCAAGTGATGCTTTTCTAGCATAGAATCATTCTGTGGTCCTCAATCATGCATTGGAACTTTACAAAGATATTAATTTTCCCAGATTTTGTTAAAAATCAATAGCATTTACTTTTAAAATTATATGTATATTTCATTTTGAATAACACAGTATATTTGTCCAAAAATTTTTAGAAAAAGATTAAATTTCCTGATTTGTTAAGTAGACTTGAAAAAATAAAAGCAAAGAACAGTATTTGCCTTACTAAAGACATTCCATGAAGTTATAGTAACAAAAATATTTTGGTACTATTTAAGAACAGGTGCCATAGTATTAGAATAGGGAACTCACAGATAGACCGTGTATATATGGAAACTTGATGTATGATAAATTTGGACTGTGTAATAAGTGAGGAAGAGAAGGAATGTGTTTTACATAGTACTTAAAAAAAAACTTGCTCACCCACATCAACTGTAACCCTGATAAACTTTCAGCTTCTGCTTAGGTTGCTCTCACATTTAAGACATAAAAAGCCAGATGATAACACACACCACAACTCTTCTTCAACACTTCAGAAAGCTGAGATTACAGGACAACTAGCTCATCTGAAGTTTAAGGAAAGACAGGTGACTCCAAAGGAGAGATGGTATGAGCAGTGCCTGAGCAGATGCTGAAATCCCGACAGCGTGACCATCATTAAGAAGGATTCAGTTAAAATTTGTAATGAAGTTTTAAAAACTAAGCGTAGACTAGACTGATGATATGGAAGTCCTGGAAGTCACAGACACAGAGGGAGTTGATACTCTTGCGTGGTCTCTTCACCACAAACTTCACTTGTTTTCCCAAGAAAGATAAGGAGTTGAATGGGAGTCCTGAAAAAGTCTCCATCACAGTTCCTCTCAGGGAAGTAAACAGCGGCCACGCCAGGAAAGGCATGACCCATTAGGACTCTCTCCCATATTCCCAATAGAACAGAAGCCTTAAGCTGTTTGTGGAAGGGCAGCACACCCGTTCCCTGCAAGGCACAAGTGAAGACCCAGTGGAATGTGGTAAAGTTATGGGCCAAGAACATTAGAGGTCTCCTATGGAAGGAAGGATAGTCACTTAGAAAGCCCCACCCCTAATCTCTAGGGCCAGAGCTCCTACGAGGGGCTGAAGGTGAAACCCAGCCGCAGGGAATGCATCCTCTCTCGTCTCCCTCCCTATTGACTCCAGGCTGACAAGTATAAGGTAACAAGTAACAGCAGTTTATTGTCGGGGAAGGGAAAGACAGAAGAGATGTTCTCTAAGGAGGAATTGCAAAGAGAAGACCTGACGCTGAGGGCAGAGAAAACATGAAGAACAATTCACTGCAAGCCAGCCTCTATTCACATTACAAGGGAACACTAGACATATTTAAAGCCTGTGGTGCTTTGAGGGTTGCAATAGCAACAAGAAAATCTAAATGCAGCTCAAATCCTATCTTAATTGACTAAACCTTCAGACTGGCAATACTTACAAATGTGGAGAAAACCACCAAGTGGGATATGACAACACAGGCATTTTATGCATTCTGGTAGACATACAGACATTTGCATCCCTGCAACCTTATGGTCTACCTCTAGGAAAAATTATCACAAAGGTCCATGAAAAGGATGTTCATTAATTGTTTGTGGTGACAGGGAGTTGAGGAAAACTGGTTTCCATCACTAGGGCAATTGATAAGGAAAGTAGTTTCCTTTACCCCATAAAATAATATGCATTTGTTGAAAGCAAAATATAAGATGGCTATAAAGGTTGGTTTTCAAATCTTAAAAGTGTATTGCTAAGAGATAAAGAAAAAAATACATCCAGAGCACAATATTATTTTTAAATAAAAATACATGCACAAAAAATAGTTCAGAATAAAAACTAAATATTTAACAAGTACATGTATCAGTTAAAGGATACTCACCAAAGCCATTAGAATAGTTGATCATGCAGGGATAGGGAAAAATGTAATGAGGAATAAAGTGAATAAAGGGACAAATATACAAGTAAAACAGGAGGGAGCCTTTATGAGGACTGATGTCAATTCATTGATATGAATACAGAAGAATAATTAGTAAGAGTAATTAACTTGTATCTTTGACCCTGAGTTAATCAATCAAATAAAATAAAACCTGCAGTGGTGACTAAAGGTATAGAGTTTTCTAGTTTAATTACAGAAAAATATTTAGAAGCACCTGTGTCATCTTGGAGGGGGGTGGTTTTAAGAACTATTGTTCATCTACTTTTTTTCATCTTAATGAATTGATGTCTAATCTCATTTATTTAGCTCAAAGACATTTAAATAGATGGTAACTTCTTAACTATGATATAAATTATACTTTAACAGGACTCGTATTGGAAAAAAAAGACAGTAAAAGACAACAGAAGTAGTGTTTTCAAATTTTTTCCTTACTCTAGAAACCCTAGAAATTAAATCACAATCTTCCTCTTTTATTGAAAGCAGTAAAGGGACAAATCTGACAAGTGTTACAGTAAAAATCTAAATAGTATAAGTGAAATTCATAAAAAGGTCTTCCTTTGTAGGCATTCATAGAAAACTCCTAGAATCTCCCAGCTTGCTGATAGACAAATCTTGCTGATTGTACAAAATAGTGTATTTGGAACTAGGAAGTCCTGGCTATTAGACTTATTTTTATTCAAAGATAAGTCTGCAGAAGCATGCTGTTTCCCAAACAAAAAGCCACACTTTGTAGCGTTATTTAAATATTATTCATTGAGGAAGAATGGGCCATGAATGCCTGGGTATGCAAAATAAAGCTCCAGAATATTTATCTTGAATCGCAACTTTAGAGCATTTCTATTATTAAAGAAACAGCATTGGTGTAAAGAATATACAACATTAATTGGCTGCTGAAATAAGATAGAACAACCTATTTCAGAAGACATCTGTCATGCTAATAATGTAAAAAGTATTTTCAGAACCTGTAGTCTATAAATTTTAGTGCCAGTGTCAGATTTGGAAAGAGCCATCCAAAACAAAGGTGGGTTACACAGATGTAAACTGCTCTTGAAATTCAATGAAAGAAAACTCATCAAAGGCATATAAAATGTACTCAGGAGATGTAAGCACACGGACTGGTGAAATTTGTTTCATAACATAAAAAAAAATGTGTATATAAGTGGTCTGTAGCTTTATGTATTCCAACTGAAATCTTCAAGTATAATTCCTGAAAGAAGGCACAGTATACAAATCTGTATAACACAAATAAATGAATAAAACTTCCCATAACATAACAAGAATATTTTTAAAACAAATTTTATTTTAGAAGTACTATTGTCAAAGACTTTTCACACTTTGATGAAAGTATTAATATCATAGATTCTTTAATGTGTTTTCCAATGAGTTGATCTGATTATTGTATTAGCAATACTATCATAGAAAATAGGAAAAAGAAACAACACAAGATGAAAGTAACCTGACAAGAGAACAGCGTAAAGGCTTATAATTAGCAGAACATATAGGATGGTAATGAATGTAAAAACACTCCGTTAAAGATCAAAAATAATTTCTATTCTGGAATCCTCAAATGAAATGTTAATATATTAAGTTATTAGAAAAACTCCAAACTTCCTCCTAGGAGATCAATTATCATTGTCTTTCAATCTTCTGAAACATTAAGTATTCTATAACATATAATAGAATAGGTCACTGTAAAGGTGTGAGCTTGACTCTGGCTGTATTTTGGCTTGCAATATGATAGCCTAAGAAGGGAGGTTGGAGAACTTTTCTTAAGATATTTTTATTGACTAAGGCAGAAGTGCATCTAACTTAGCTGTAATAATGATAACTTTAACATTATTATAAATTCAAGCATCCAAACCCATTTTAGGGTGGTTGGCTTAGCCTAGAGGTAATCTCTGTCATTGCCCAGGAAACGTCTCACAAGTAAAACTAAATTAAAAGGATATGGTCAGCTCAGCCATACTCTCACTGATACTAAGAAAATAAATTCACAATGAGCTGCCTACTATTAATCATATCCAGTTCATAAGTGTAATTCTTAAATATATATTTTAGTCACACAATAGAAGTTATTCTAGTATTAATATTTTAATGGAAAATTAATATTTTAATAGAAAATTTACACGCTTCACAAGAGAAACTGAGGAGATAAATTTTATGTGCAGAGATACGCATTTACAAAAAATACCATTCATATACTGTATGTATCTGCATTCCAACATTGTAGAAGAGATCAATTATCCATGCAAAATTTGTGGAAATGTACATATAGCATTCCCCTTATAGTTTTCTTCTCTTGCATCCCCTCTCACTAGTACCCATGACCATAGTAGCCAGCTATCTCATAAAGAAAAGCAAGTAACTAGAAATTAGTAAAAATTAAATAAATGTATAGATAAACACAATGTATAAAGTATTACTTGATCAAAATTTATAAATGAGGACTGGTTTCCTATTGCTGAAGAAAAGACTTCAAGTTTCTAGAATAAAAAATACCCTTAGGAATCTGGATATTTCTCAGCTTGTCTCCAGTGGATTTTATTACACTTGATAGTTCACAAATTTATATTTAAGAATAAAATAAAATTTTAAATTTCTACATATAACATCCTACCTCAATATTACATGGTACTACAGAATAAAATATCACAGACTTGATTAAGACATGATATTTGCAGTAAAACATTTTAAAATTTGTTTATCGGCATTTTAATTCATAGAGATTTTGAAGAACACATTGTGGAAAACACTTTGTTAGCTTAAATGGTTTAATTTTTTAATGAGGACTTCAGATTACAAAGAATAGGATCATTGAATTCTCTAAAACACTACAAAATTTGTTAACAAAGCAAAGTTTTGAGAAAAAATACCACCTTAGCAGAACTGTGTTTTAGAAAGGCAAAGTTACATATATAAATAACATTTATAAGGCTTTGCAGTCTGAGCTCAAGTGATTTGCCATGGGTCTTTCAAGGCAAAATCATCTTGAAAATGAGAAAAATTTATGATATAACAGTTTGGAATTAGAAGTCTAAGGATCTTGATGTGAACTGAAAAATACTTCTGTTTTATACATGGGCTGTTTGCCCAGATGATCAGAATATTCATCTGTAGGGATTTCCTCAAGCAAGCATTGAAATTATTTATTGTTTTATAGTCTCAATTCTCTATGGCAGAATTTTCCTGAAACAACAAAGAAATACTGACATTGGCAGTCCATAGTCGGATCTATGTCACATTGACAGGCATAGTCTTGACTCTCAATCCCCAGTCATATTCATTCCTCAGCCTGGATTGGCAAATAGACCATTATCAACTGAGGAAGTTATCATTTGATTTCCACCACTCTTTGAATAGTTATGATTGTATGCCAGATTTTAGTGGAAGTTATTTGCTCTACTTCATATATCAGGGTTATATGATCTTTTAGATAAAGAACATTTATTGAATCATCTGATAGAAGTATCTGCAAAATGGAATTTAAGGTCCTAAAATGCACATACTTGAACACTGCAACAAAGACGAATCAGAGGTGATGGTTAGTGCTCAAAGTCTGTAGACCTCTTCTAAACCAGAAACCAAGTGTCCAAACTAAACCAAGAGAAGAAATCCCTTCTCCAATTTGAAGAGATCACAGAACTATATATGGAGGTATTAGCTAAATTGCCTAATTTCATAATTTCTTTCTTTGTTCTCAGAATCTTGTTAATATTACAGATCTGAGAGAGTTCAATGGGTGTTTAAATGCAACATTCTCCTAAAATGATAGATGTACCTTTTGCAAAGACATATCATGTCTACCTTTGGTCTCCCTCATTTCTGCCCATTATTGCTAACTTTTTTGGTGAGAAATTTCAATGACATTTTCTAGCCCCTGCCATTATATGAACTATTGCATGTAAGATTTTTCCTATTTCTCATGATTCTTTCATAGCATTATGTGAGGAGTTTTAAGGATAGAAAAAAGCCATCAAGAGTTTCTCAGTTAGGAGCCTCAGCTAGAACCCAGTTTTTATCGTTGATTTAAGTTATCTAGCAATCTCTCTCTCTTGATCAAAAGGAAAATATTGAGTTTAAGTGAACTGTAAGTAAGAGCAAGGCATCAATGGCTATTTTTCAGACCATCAGCTGTTTACCAAGTAATGGGTATATATTTAATTTGCATTTAGTAGCCAATAGGTTTTTGTACCACAAATCTAATACTAGGTACAGGAGGCTACACAATTACCTGTTTCCAGCCCAAATTCCCCTACTAAGGCTGATACATTTTATTGTATAGCTTTGGTATCATTCTAAGATAGTGAGAAGCCTAGTTAGTTACGCAGAATATAAAAAGGAGGTATAATCAAAGAGATGAAGGACTATATCTGAAAAAGAATTGGAAAATATGTGTACTAAACTTTAAGACTTCTATGTATGATTTTTATTAAATATGTCATTTTTTTTTCTTTCTGAGCCTTACCTGTAAGAAGGTTTGATTACAGAGGCAACTTTTCATACATGGCCCCTGGATATTGTTTCATTGTTGTGCTTGTCATAGATATGATGTAAAAATGGCTTTAGATTTTTGGTTGCCTGGCAATTTTTTTGCTACATTATATATAAAATAACAAATAGTAGTTGTGTCCAATTACTTATGATATTTTAAACAATTGATTGGTTCTTAAAGGAGTTGGTTGGAACTCAGAAAAAAATGTATGCAAACCAATACTGGTTGAATTAATATTTAATCAAATCATTAAAAAAAGTTGAAGCCAATGGTTTGACTCATACCGTGGATAGACTAAATACACAGAAGAAAATTTTATGGAGAGAGAGCTTGTGAATATTATGGTTAAATTGTTTTTAAAATTACTAATAGCAAAGGGGAAATAAAATAACCAGAAAAATAGAAAAAAATAACAGTATGCCAATTAAAGCATGAAATTTGTGACTATAATTATGTAGATACTGTTTGGTAGCTCTTGTGTGGGATTCACCCATGTAATGCAGTTGTTTTATTGATACAAATTTCTTGGGCAAAGCCTTGTCTCTTTCTGTGCCAGTTACTTATCTATTGTCTCTTAGCTCCAAATTCACTTTTCATTTTGGGCTTTGTGAAGTAGGATATGGATCCTTTAAATTCGTTCCCTTTGCCAGCTGTTATAATGTTAAGCATTGTCAGTAGAGTTTATTAGAGGGACATAGCAGGAAGGTTTTCCTTGCTCTTTCCCATACACTCACTTAGCTGGCTCCTACTGCACACAGACTTCCTACCGTCCAACTCCTGCTGTGTGGTGGCTTCTCTGTCATCCAGCACCTTCAGCCCATGGTACTCAGCAGCACCTAGAGAGCAACAGCTCCCCCAAGACCACCTCCTCATAAGGTAGTTTTGTAGCAGAATACCTCTAGCTTTCTCTAGGTCCTAAGAGTGGGTTTACAGCACTCTACAGAGACTAGATGTCTAGCACGTTAAGTGATCAAGCATCCCAGCAATATCTTTGCCCCTCAGTGAACCACCATCTTGCCTCCTCCAATAATTTCTGGATATGAGCTTTGTTCTAAATTCTTTATAGTTATTTTTACTTCATCAACCAATTTCATATTAATCCAATCCCCTGTAATAGTAAAAAAATTCTTTATATTGACCTTTTCCTTTTCTGATTACATTTTTGTTTCCTTCTCCTGACCAAACTATAACTGATATACCATCTAAAACTATTTACGGATGATTATTAAGATGCTTAGTTTTACATTTCCTGCTATAATGGCAGCCCATGTCATATCTTTTCAGCTAGGACACATTTAACCATGGTTCAATAGTCTGAAGACTGAGTGATGCCTTAGTGTTCAAAAATTAAGAACCTTTTTCCAACATGCTTCTAAGACATTTTCCCCTTCTGATAAATTTCCCATGAGGCGAATTATTTAGTCTTAGGCCATTTAGAGCCTATTGCAAGAGTGAAAGGAAAGGAAGTTTGTTCTCATCCATAATAAGACTGGATATATTGCATGAATCTCCTGCATAATTTGTGATATATTCTTGAGGTGAATTAGAGTCCAGAATCATGTGTGAAGTATCCAAGCCCATAGGTGACCTGAATTAAACTTGATGATGAAAGTCATGAGCCCTGGAGAGCGTGGGCCTCATGGACACGAGGGCCAGAGGTAACAGTCTGGCCCGAGGAAGCCCAGGTGCCTGCTAACTTTGCTAATTTAGTTTAATAATGTCATTGACTCTATTTTCTTTTCCTAAGTATTAAAAACCATGTGGTCAATGAAGTCTCTTGGTAAGCGATCAAACTTTTCAAATTTCCCTATTTATAATCCCAGTAGAATGAATCCCTCTATCATTGGAGACATAGCTTGGAACTACCCAGCCTGAGAAACAAAATCAAGTCAAAAATTTTGCATCAGTCAGAGCCATAGCTCTCTGGGAAAGAAAAGTTTCATCTTCCCACAGATTTTTTTTTTAAAGTATATTTTTAAAACCCATAGCAGGTAGGTGGTTGTATAAAATCTATTGAGAGATGTTCAAAGGGACATTGAGGTTTAGATTACTGTCCAAGTTCCATATTCATACTTTTTCCAGGATGATCGTTGTGATAGATGAGACATATACCAGATGCATTCAGCAATATTAGTTCAATTTCCTCACCAATATTGATGCGGTATAGTGGCAAAGTTTTGAAAGTTCCCATCTGAGGTCCTCTGTCACCACCAAGCAGCTCTCATGATGTACAGAAATTATCCTCATGAATTTACAGTCAGATTTTTTTTCAGTAATTTTTTGCAGACTCCAGAGCAAATTCTATTATAACTTCTTTTCATATCTCCAGTGATTTGACTTCTTGGAGTTTTACAGAGGCCGGTATCTTAATGAGAGCATAACGCTCGGCTAAAGCATTTTATCTCCTTTTCAATGAGATTCGGCCATTAGAGCCCTTAAAAAAATCTTTAACTTATAGACCATTTTCAATTGGTCAAAACCCTGTTTCCACACCAACTACTCCAAAAATATACCAGATAGCATGTATATGTTAAAAATCTTACCTCTTATAAGTTAAGCAGTATCCTAGTAATTGTAATTTCTGGAAATTGTAGTAAGTTCTGATATCTGTGCTGATTTCACCTCTAGTCAGAGATCACTTTATAGGGGTGAATTGAGAGCTGCTACGGTGTATTCTGCTTGCTCTCTTTTTATTTCAGTTCAGTTATGATCCACCAAAAAACAAGGTGAAGTGTGGATTTTCAAAGGGGGAGGGAGTTCTAAGAAACCTTATTTAGTCATGTTTAGTTCACAACAGAGAGGATGAACAGCCATGGATTTCCCCTTCTTTTGGATAATGGAATGATAACAGGATACAGTTTATATACATGAATAGAAATGTTTGAGAGGCAAATTAATTAAATTTCATAGGAGGTAGGCCAGCTAATTAATAGATGTTTCCTATTTTCAGTAAGTGACAAGTACTAACAATGTGAAAGACCATCAAGTTTAAAGATTTTAAGGTCAAATATGGAGAAGATGTCCCTAGTTTATTGCTGCTGCAATTGCTCTTAGAAAATGTGGGTAGGTTTCCACCATCAGGTTTGTGGAACACTTTTAATAAAAAAATGGTCTTTGGTTATTCCCATGAGTTTGATTCTTAATTCCAAGAACTTCCCCATATTACTCATTTGCAAATAGGTTTATAGGTTCATGATAATTAAGGGGAAGGAGCTGTTAAAGACTATATTTAAATGGCAAAATCTTTTTAAGGTTTAGATTCCCAGGGAGGTTGCAGTCATAAAGTCATCTGGTCCTGCAAAGAAGGAGTGTACTCTGTCTTCCAAAGTGGGGTTTCTAAATTTGTTTCCCTATACATACATATTTTATAATGTTATACAGATCCATACAACTGTAACTGTTGAGTGTTGTGTGAGTCACACAGGAGGAGTGGCTTTTGCATGTAGCCAGGAATCTTAATGTCATGTATAACAGTCATGCTCAGATGAATCCTGAGTTCTAACTAAAATGAACTTAGCAAAGGTACTCCCTGTGGCTGTACATTTGACAGCCAACTTTCCAAATATTTGAAGAAATAAAAGTAGAATGAATCAAAATCATACTTATAGAGACCTGGTATATAAATGTCATCGCAAATGCAACAAGAGCTGTTATCCAGGAAAAAATGAGTATTTAGAGTGAAATCTATTATTCATGTCAAGTGGGAAGACACTTTCAGTCCTTTAAGAACACAGTTATGTATTGATTCTTTTATGACAGGAAGTAACCTTTTTGATAAGACGATGAAGATGAAAATTTTGTTGTTGATCATGTGCAGGTTACAGCATATTTTGGAGGCAGATACTTAAACCATCAATCACAATACTATCTGATAGGAGAGCTGCTGCAGCATAATGATAACTCAGTAGGAGCACGAGGAGAATAAATAAACTCAATCTTTTATTTGGGGGGAAGTTAGGAAAGGATGAAGGGTATATGATGTTGTTACCCTTTTGTAGAGAAGGTAAGTTTTACTAAATTTTGGCTTATATAAATTGTCCACAGAATAAGATTACTCTCTCTGAAAAAAAGACGAGGGAGAGAAAGCCCAGGGAAGGTTCAGGTACCAATGTCATTTAGTAGATGTGTAGGAGAGTACCTTTTATGAAGGAAACCAAGATCCGCTTCCCAGAAATGAAAAGAGCCTGTAAAATTTAAAACCATTCTGCTTGCATTGTTATTCAGACTTGGTATCCCTAACATGTATCTGAAGCAAAATTCACTCTATTTTAGCTGTGAACCTCCTTCTGAAATATAGTTTTCTGTCTTTGTTTAATTAAAAAAAAATTTCTGTGTGCTTGGAACAGACGGATTCACTTATTTCTTAATTTTTTTCCTCTAAGCTTTTGTATTATTTAATTTTAACTTATTTTGAAAGAATTCAGGTATATGTAGAATTATGAATAATTTAAAACAATCACCTCTGTATTCACTGCCCAGTTTAGGATTAAAACACCAAATTCTAAAAATAATCATAAATGTGAATTTAGTATTTATTATTACCACATATTAAGAGGTTAAATTGTGTCCCCCTCACAAATTCAAGCGTTGAAGTCACAGCCTCCAGGTACCTCTGAATGTGAACTGACTTGAAGAAAGGGTCTTTACAGAGATAATCAAGTTAAAGTGAAGTCATTGGGGTAGGCCCTAATACCATGTAGCTGATGTCTGTATTAAAAGGGGGAAATGTGGACACAGAGGAAAGACAATACGATGAGATACAGGGAGAAGACAGCCATCTGCCAGCCAGGAAGAGAGGCCTGGAAGGACACTTCCCTCACAGCCCTCAGAAGATACCAACCCTGTCGAAACCTTGACCTTAAGACGTCTAGCCTCAGAACAGTGAGAAAATAAATTATGGTTGTTTAAGCCACCCAGTCTGCAATATTTTGTTATGGAAGACCTATCAAATACCAGGTATATATTTCTAATTTTCTACAGATGCTGTGATCAATAAGTAATACTGCTTTGCATATCTGAAACACTGTAAAATGATACCATACTTCCATATGCTTTTCTCTTGTTAGTTAATCTTATATTTGAGAGACATATATTTGAATAATGTTTTGGTTATCTGTTTTCAATGCTGTATAGAATTTTTCTTCACTTTCACTGCACTACTCCCCCACCTCCAAGCTTGTACTCCCACCCCCCGCCCTTTCACCTATGGAGAGATTCTAGGCCCAGTCTTGCAAGCAAGGGGCAGTCCAACTGCATCAGCATGGAAGTAATTTAAGCTCACAGGAATTTCTGGGAACGCCGCCTGCCCTCCACTTAAAAACCTGGGCAGGCTGATATTATGCGTACTTCCTCCTGCTGCAGTGAGGGGTAGCCACAGTTTTTACAGGAATTGTTTGTACACAGATCACCGGGCAGCAGTTGAGGGGCAGGGGGTCAGGGGTGGCGGTAGTTCTGCACTCGGATAACCAACGGACAGGTAAACCTGGAAGAACTCGTTCTGAGTTTACAGCAGATAATCCTGTTTATCCCTCCACATGCTTATAAATAGAAAGACATTTTGGCCCAAATACCTATTAGAATTATTAATATTATTTAAAAATTAAGAGCATTATCTTGTTGTTGACTGAACTAGGTAAAGTTTTCCCATGATACAGTGTCAACATTCTCTGTTTACTTCTACATCGCCTATAATCTCAGGAGAACTATCTTGTTCTATTCTGATCTCCTTCTTTCTGCATTCCAAATGTGGACTTAATCTCTTTTGTCTCTCTTCCCGCTGCTAACTTTTTTTTACATTTCCTTACTCCTCTCATTAGTAGCTTCAGTGTCCTATGTTGCTATCTTTTTTTCCCTTTCTATGTTGCTATATTTTTCATTCATTTTTAAAACTTTATTTCTGTCATTAATTTATTTCCTTTTTTTTTCTGATTCTTATTACGTTACATTTCATCACCTCCTATTTTTCCCATTTTTTAGTCTTCCTCGTGTCATTGGACTTTGTGCTTTTTCTTCCAAGTGGTAAATATCCCATTGATTTTTATATTCACATTGCAATATGGTCTCCATTTTCATCCATTTGTCCTGAGTGCTCTTCTGCTATCGTTTGTTTGGCATATTAGTTTCACACTTTAAAATATCTTTATATAGACCATATTATTTTTCCCTTTTAAAAAATAATTATCCTTGAGGCAGGAGAGATTTATTCATATCATGCATTTGTAGCATTCTTGAGTTGGGGTGAAGTAAAAATCATATTTTTAAAAGGCTAGTATTTTTATATTGTCCTACAGTTTTGTTTCTGAGAATGTTTACATTTTATTTCTCCCTAAACTGTTGAGACAGGAGCTGAACATTTCACTCAGAGAAAAGTCTCCATCTCTGTCTCTGTCTCCCTGTCTGTCTGTTTGTCTATCTCTCCTCCTTTCTGCCCTCCAAGTGTGCTGCCCTGGAGACTGAGTGCTTCCTGAAAATGTGGCTTTCTTGTCTGAATATTCTCATTTGACCTACCCCACTGCTCCTCGGGTTAATGTGAGTACACATCCTTTTGTCATGTTGCTGCAATGCAGACTTGAGTTCAGTAAGTATGGCTCAGAGCTTGTGATTCTGAATTTCTAACAGTCTCCATGGTGAAGCTCGTACTTTGCTTCTCAGATAGCAAGAGCCTATCCTAGGCTGGTGTTGGGAACCAGCTGATTCCACAGAAGATGCTGCAAAAAAATTTCACACCCCATTCTCACTAGTGACAAATAAATATTTTGGAAATTGTATCTTACTATATATAACTTGCCTTTTGTAGATTTATTTCTCAAGCTTTTTCTGAGAGCTGCATCCATGGCATTTGCTCTCCATTTCCTTCAATGCACATTACCTGTTCTTTGTCTAGTCTAGTACCTGTTTGTGCTTTAAACTTTGTCCATATTTAGCTTAAATGAGGAATTTTAGCTTTTGTCTCCTTTCTTATTTTGTCTGATTTCAAGGGAGAATAATGGAAATGCCTAATCATCTATATTTTTTGAATTTTTTAAATGATTGGAACTTACTTTATAGCTCACTTAATAGAGAAATATGCATTCTGTGATTATTAAATTGAACTTTTAAATTATATTTTCAAAATTTTGTGTCCATTTGCTTGAACTATTAAATCTTAAGAAAGGACTGATAAAAATCTGCCAAAATAATTATGGAGTTTTCAGTACTCACTTGTCATTTTATCAGTTTTGGTTTATAAAGGTTGAAAATTTTCACATGAATGTAGAAAATTATTTCACG
The DNA here is from genome assembly GCF_048564905.1 of Vicugna pacos. Classification (NCBI taxonomy): domain Eukaryota; kingdom Metazoa; phylum Chordata; class Mammalia; order Artiodactyla; family Camelidae; genus Vicugna; species Vicugna pacos. Next base: position 66,361,376 of record NC_132995.1, on the reverse strand, counting down.
TAAATTTATTATGATTATTATTTTATTTGTGATTATTTATAGCATCTAATTTTTAGCTCTGTTTCATGACTTATGTACACTTATTCCTTATTTTATACATCATATTATTTTCTTATAGTGGTTTGTAAGATACACACTTTATTTTGATTATTTTAGTGCTCACTCCTAAAGGTAAAACATAACTGTTTGATGTAAAGTAAATGAAGATAAAGAAAGATAAAGTAAACCAGACACTTATCTGTCATTAACAGTGCCATCAAATACTTTACTTTCAGTTACCACTTGTATTAGTTTGTTAGGGCTCCCAGGATGAGGCAACATTGACTGGGTGGCTTCAACAACAAAAATTCATTTTCTCACAGTTCTGGAGGCAGGAAGTCAGAGGGCAAGGTATTCAGGGTTGGTGCCTTCTGAGGGTCATGAAGGGCGGGACTCTCTCCTTGGCTTGTAGATGGCTGTCTTCTCCCTGTATCTCAACATTGTCTTCCTTTTGTGTCGGTGTCCAGATTTCTTCTTCTTATAAGGATATCAATCATATTGTATTAAGGTGCATCCTAATGAATTGATTTTAACTTAATTACCTCTGTCAAAACTCTATCAATTACGGTTGTATTGATAGATATTGGAGGCTGAGGCTTCAGCAGATAAATTTTGAGGGGAGATAAATCAGCCAATAAAACGACTGTCACCCATTTACCTGCTATTTTTATCTATGAAATTCTATACACTTTTGTTAAAATAAATTAGATATTATTCTTCTTTATCCAGTCAATATAATCTTAAATTTACCTACTCATATGTTTCTTTTCAAAAATTATTTGTTGACAAATCTGCTATCAGTAGAATTGTCCTTGACTATCTTTCTTTTGTTTCATTTAAGGAAGTTTTATTTTATTTTGAATTCTGTGGATTTATCAGTTTGTGTCTAATACTATCTATGTAAATTGCATTATATTTATCCTACTTTTAATATGGTTTATCTGACTCTAAACAATCATTTCTTTTTTTAAAGAAATCATCATCAATTATCACATACTATTTTTCCTTTTTTTAAAAAAATTGTTTTCTCCTAGAGATCTGAATAGGTTTATAGTCATCCTTCATTCTAATCTCCAAATATCTTTACATCTCTTTAATATCTTTTATTTCTGTATACAATCTGTTTTGATGAGTGAAATGTGAACATACAGAATGTCCTCTAAATCTTAGAAAACACTTTAAATACACTGTAGTGGTTGGACTGCTCTTTCATTTCAAGTGTGGAATGAAATGATATGATATCACAGCTGGAAGAGCTGCATCAAACCCACACAGCACTCCAAAATAAAAGCAAATAAGTAAATGTCTGTAACTGTTATCTATAATCAATTTGGGGAGAGGGGTGTTGCCAGAGCAAACGTAGACTAATACACCAAAGAGTCTGGCTTTCATTCCCTCTTGGTTCTCGTTTCTCTCACTTTTCATAAGACTGATGCTTTACTATGTTTTCTTGACGACCTTTTTTCTTTTTCTTTTTTTTCCCCCTAAGGGTTTTTTGTTTGTTTGTTTGAACTGAAGTATAATTGCCAGTGTCAATTTCTGGTGTACAGCGTAATGTTTCAGTCATATATATGCATACATGTATTTTTTTAATTTTCTTTTTCATTATAGTTTACTACTAGATTTTAAGTATAGTCCCTTGTGCTATACAGTAAAAACTTGTTGTTTATCTATTTTATATATAGTAGTTAGTATCTGCAAATCTCAAACTCCCAGTTTATCCCTTCCCACCCACTTTCACCTGGTCCTTTCTTCTTATTAAATAAACAACTAAAAATAAGAAGAGGAGAGGAAAATATAAAACTGATATTCTGATAAAAAACAATAATATAGTAGTCATAAACTCATCTAGATCAGTAATTGCATTAAATATAAATTGAGTAAATTCTCCATGTAAAAGACTAATATTGTCAAACTTGATTAAGGAAAAGTTAAACCTAACTATATACTGCTTTCAAGAGACATTTTAAATATAAAGATGGTACATAAAGATGAAAGGAAAATGGGTAGAAAGAAATATACTTTGTAAACAATAAAGAAATTGGTGTGGCAATACTAATATCAGACAAAAAGACTTTAAAGCAAGTAGCATTATTAAAGATAAATATTGTATCCTCAGCATTATTTTAAATACTTGTTTTCTTTGAATGGATATTTTTAAGTTACTTGAACATTTTGTGGTAATTAGTTTAATTAACACTAAGTTGCAAAATGCACATATCTGTTAAGTAGAGCAGAAATACACTATAATATGTCACATTATATTAAAAGACACAATGTAATGATTGTCAGCTAACTTGCATTGTGCAACTCTCTCTGCTCCCTCAAGATATCCCACATTTCACGTGAAACACCTCACATATAAACCAAGCAACTATATATTGAAATTTGATAATTACTAGTAAAACTTAATTCCTCTCAGGAACGTAACATTGAATTTAAGAAAGCAACAACAATGATTCAATTTGAACAGTTTCAGAACTGGCAAAAAGAACTGTGAATACAGAAATCAGGATACTGGTTATCCTTGAGGAGACGACTTGCAACAGCAAAGAGGTATATGGGAGCTTTAGGGGTTCTGGTATGGATCTGTTTCTTGGTCTAGGTAATTGCTAAACAGATGAATTCAGTTTGTGAAAGTTCAAGCTTTACAATTATGAGTTGTACACTTTTTTGTGTGTATGCAATAATTCAGATTTTCAATAACTGAAAAACTATGCTTGCAAAATATTTTGAGAGAACAAAAAGATCACAAAATAATACTTTACTAAATTTTACATATTTTTATATATTATTACCAGTAAAATAAGCAATTTACTTTTAATTATTGTTGGTTGTTTCACCATTTCAAGAAAAATTACTAACAATGTTTCTAAGGCCTTTTTCAGTACCTGTAAGTTTTGATAGAAGGTGTTTGCAGAGAGCTTAAGAATATACAATATCCAGAACTAAAAAATGAGAGGGTGAATATTATTTCTGGCATATCACTTTAAATATTAAAATGTAAATTTCATGAAGAAATTTTTCTCTGTATCAGACTGAATAGGAACAATTTTCCAGTGAAAGTTTTTTTTTTTTAAAAGAAATAAGACCAAATGAAATAAAGGCCAAACATCTGAAGGAGGCAAATGCATTTTAAAAATGAAAACAAGGTATTGCTGTGGCAGGATTAATATCCACAGCTTCAGTGTCAAAAAGAAATATGGGGGAAAATTAACAATACATGAAGCATGAATATAAACCACCTGAAACAAATGTTCAACAAGAGAATAAATGGGACATGAAACACCCTGTCCTTAGTCTTGGAGATGGAGACAATAATTGGGAAGATTATGCTCTGTGATCCAGTGTGATAAATTCTATTGACAGATGCAATAGGATTAGCATGGAGCAGAAACAAAACTTATGCTACTACATGGATAATGAAAACTTTACAGACATAGCATTTTAAATTGTATGACCAATTTAAACCCTAAAACCAGTTAGGTATGCTTGAATTTACAGTATATAAAGCTAAGGAAAGTCTAAAAGCATAGTTGTACTTCATTCTTTACAGGGAGGTTTTTATGTATAGGTACCTGTTGAATACATGTATCATAAACATTTTCCTTAAGAAATATTTGATGCAAATTTTTATCCTGTGATTTTTATTTAATTGTTAATGTAATATAATTATTTAGAATTATATAAATAATATAATTATTTAGTATTATCAATATTTCAAGAACATATTTTTTTATTCACACAACTTTCTTCCTTTTCAAAAGTCATTACAAGTTTCAATAAGTTGTCATAGGAAATAACTGAAAATTTTACATGTATTAAAGCTTAAATGTAGACATCTTTAGATGCCCAGGATGGGAAGTATTTAGATGTAAGAATAATTATTAGAGCAAGTGAAAAATAGGAAATTCATTTAAATGTGAAATGATTTTTAAATACCGTATTTTAAGACAAAGCCACACTTGTCCAATGATTAAAATACTTCATCTGATAAACGGTAAATTTAGTTTTAGCATATGTTCTAAGAGAAGGAACATAGAAATGAACAAAAGTAAAAACAAAATACATGTGCAGTTTCTTCCATTCATCATATAATAGTGAGGACATAAAGAAAAATATAAATTAAATTCAATTTGACAAATTGTATAATAATGGAAAGATTATGTTGCCAAGGGAGCAAAGGAAGGTAATACATTCTGAGATGTAACACAGGAGAGTTATAAAGGGTAGGGACTCAGAGGAGGGGCATCTGTTACAGGTGGAGGGCAGTAACGTGTGAAGTGGTGTGAGGGAATTTCCAGAATGACTGAAGCATAACAGGTGCAGTGAGGTGGCCTTCAAGATAAGAAAAAAGCCGAAAAAAGGCACTATTACAATAAGATTCGTATTTGTTATGACAGTAAAATTAAAATCTAAATTTTTATTCCTGAAAAGTGAAGAAGCCCATAGAAGAATATTTGTGCTTTACAGGGATTATCCTTGGAGTTTTGGCTTATATTTCCAGAGAACAGTAAGACTAAACATTATATGGTTAACATTTATCATTATAAATCTTTGTATATATAATACTTTCTACAGCTGGAACTCTGTTTCCATGGATTTGGAGACCTTACTGTACTACATAGCTATGTATATTTATAATTATATATATATATATTATAATATATTATACAATATAATTATTATGCTATATGTTATAGTTAATATAGATTATTATAACTATTATTGGTTAATTCAATAATTTTAAGTATATAATTCCTGCCAGAAATTTGCAATAGTAATGAAAGAAGAACAAAAATCTCAAATGATTTGAGACACACTTAAATATCTCAACCATTTAGCAGAGAATACTTGCCTTAGAGTTTTGCTTTATTCTCAGGTTAGTCTTCCCAGGCATTTTATGCATCTTTACTTACTACCTGCTATGGACCTGGAACGATGTAAACTCTTGGGAATAAAATGGTCAAACAGAAAGGGTCTCTGTCCTCAGAAAACGTGCAGTAATGTATTGATAACAAAAAGAACATGCCAAGAATTGTGTATCTGAGGACCTTGGAGAATAATAGCTAATTTCTCTGTGTGTTGATGATGCCAAATGTAGAGAGCTGCTGTGCCAGGGGAACATCCACTCGGACAGAAGAGGACAAATAGTTGTTTCAAGGTGTGTGTTTCTGATGCATGCTTTCTCTTGTGTCCTGAAGATTAGTCATCCAAAAATAAATCAGCTCAGAAGATTAAATGAAAAATGAAAAATGATATAAGATGTTAAGAAATAAGAGATTGATAACTTTTATATGTAATTATTTTTTTAAAATACTAACTTGAAAGGGAAAGACAAGCTTATTGTCAAATAATAGCTCAAAATACTGACTTCATATTTCACAGAATCCACAGGAAAAGAAACTGGTATAATGAGGAAACATGTAGAATTTACTTTTAGCATTTATACTATGTTAATTCATTTCATCCAAAACACAGTATGCATTACACTATGTTCAAATTTGAGGCCAGGTAGAAGCTAAAGTAGTGGGTTTTTTTTTTTTAATAAATTGACTGAGAATTACAATAATTATTCATAATTCAGGATCCACTGGAATTTTGAAAAAGAGAACATTAAATTATGGTTTATTGTACTAACATTCTTACAACACTAGCTTAGCAACTCATATGTGATGTATAAATAAACATATGTAAATTTTCAACTTGGAATTCAATTTCTAACATTCCTTCATGCCCTATCCTCACATTCAAAACAGAAAATGGGCCAAGGGTGAAAACTGTGTGTTTTACCAACTTCACATTGGAATTTTGGGGGGAGGGGTTGTATTAGGGTATAGCCAGATCCTAAGGCAAGGAAGAAAGAGGAGAGAAACAAAAATCTGAGCTGAAAAATTAGAATCATCTTTGGATGGGGAGAAAGAAGAAGTTGTGAATAGCTGACTCTTAAGTACCCAGGTGACTTGTCCATCACTATTCCTGAGTAGAATTGCTCTGCCTTTCTTTGAGCAATGTTACCTCTAACAGGGCTGGTGTTATCTGATTGTAATGAAAAAGGGGAAAGGAGCTGCATCATTTTCACTACTTCTTCTCATCTAATATCATTAAGAACATAGACTTCTGTCTTGTTAGTAGTGCTGTAAACAGGATAGCCCACTTATAGGCAAACATATTGGCCCTTTGGAATATTTTTAAACTTTATTTTCTATGTACTCATTTCAGAACGGTTACTGAAACAGAGCTGCTATGATTTGTTACTTACCTGAAATATCACTTTGTGAGATGAAAACAATTTGATTGAATGTCACACAACATCAGCTACTAAGGCATGTGAGCCATTTACTTTAAGATCGTTACCTCATATAGTTAGGATTTGAATATACTGAATAGTGACCTATTTTTTAAAATAACATAATTATTTATATTTTTCTTCATTTTTCCTCTAGAATTAGTGTTGCAAGTCACAAACTATAGTCCAAAAGACAAAATACATTGAAGCTCATCCCTGGTCTTTTATTTTGCAAACTACAGAAATACATTCCTGCTTATCTGTTGTAGCCATATCCTACCTTCTATTTTCTCACCTCTGCATATGAATTTAACATTCTCTTTACTGTTAACTCTTGAACAACACAGGTTTGGACAGCCAGGGTCCACTTACACTAGGATGTTTTCTGATAAATATACAATCAGCTCTCCATATCCATGGGATCCACATCCGCAGGTTCAACTGACAACAGATCCTGTGCTGTGTTTGTCATCCATAGTTGGTTGAATTCTTGGACATTAAATCTAGAGATATGGAGGGCTTGTTATGGGACTTGAGCATCCACGGATTTTGGTATCCATTGTGGGTCCTAGAACCAGTCCCCTTGTGGAAACTAGAGGAGAGGGGATGACTGTAATTCATCCTCAGAGAAAGTTATTCAATGAAAGTCATCTGTACAGAAGAAAATCTGTAATCTTCTTGCCTTTAATTTTCATTATTTGGTTGAATACTTTATAAAATGGTGACTATTAAATTTTGTTTTTGTATTAGTTCTTAGTGATGTGCCTATAATCAGAACTAATGAGATCATTACTTCTTTAAAGTTTCTGCCTTGTCATGTTTTCATTTTGAAATATTTATTAATAAGTGGCTTCCTAAGCTCATTCTGTGGTTATTATTAATCATTCATGAATTATGAAAACTTGTAAAGAATATAGTAGCTGCTCAAGTTGCTTAGTTCTGCAAAATAGTGTTTGGTGTTAGAATAATCTCAACAGTAATATTATTTGGCATTAATTCTGTACATGTTGTTATAAATCTTTCCAAATTTTTTTAGTTTATTAAACAGCAAGAACTATTGTTAACAAGTACGTTTCCTTACTATAAATTTTAGAATATTAGTTTTTAACACACTGTATTAAGTATTATAAAAAAGTATATATGTTCATTTTAAATTGAAGGAAAGCACAAAAATATGACTTAAAAATCTAACGTTTTCCCTTCCATATAACTGTCAAAAGAAGGAAATTGTCTAAGTCACTTTTATGGTATACGACATGTCAAGAAAAACTTTCTTCACCCTGTATGTAATTTTCATTATTCTTCATCATAGGGATTTACAGATTAGAATCTAGTCTTGGGAAGTAAACTTCACATCGTACATCTTTGTGAAGTGTGCTTGTCAGAAGATAATCCAAGGTTGGTAATTCTCACTCTTTATTTTAATTACTCCTTTCTATATTGCAGTAGTCACTTAAACTGACTTTAAAAAGGACATTCAGGATGGTCAAGTAACACAGAAATGTTCTTTAATGGTCTCCTATTTGTTTTGCATGCAATATTCCCCTAGCCAGAGCTAAACTGACTGAGGAAATATATAAAGTATTTTATGGGATGCATGGTGACTTTTTAATTGATTCACTAAAACACACTCAGATTATTAGAGAATGAGCATATTCTATTTTCAAAGATCTGTGTTATTTTACATTGGTCACCTCATAAACCAGGCAACCTATGATTGACAAGCTACTTTTCTGTCACAACCAAAAATCCTAATATTTTAGGATTAACTTAGGCACACTGTGAAATTAAGAGATTTGACATTTTGGTATCATCCATACCAAAAGATGTTTTGAAAGAGATTTTTTCCCCCATGTCCTTAAATATTTTAAGTTTGGACTAGAATTTTGAAATAGCAACTAATTTATTCAAAATAACATGCAGTTAATGAGAACCAGATGAATAAATATCAAGAACTCTTTATGTCTGGATGATGCAAAGGTGAAGGAGATACTATTGTAGTTCTCAGCAAGGTTTTGTTCTCTCAATAGTGAATGCCTTGTTTCAGAGGTGTATAAATCATATTTTGGGTTGTGTGTGTGTATATGAGAGTGAGTAAGAAAGAATAACTAACAATTCTATTTTCTATGTATCCCTTTATATTCTACTCATAATTCGTAGAAAATTAGATTTATTCAATGTATGTTGTGGAAGATATCCTGTATTTCACTCTCTTTTCTCTCTAATAAAGCCTTCTTTGCCCTCACCTCTAATTAGAGTAAGTGAAGACTTTGACATATAAAGTAGGTGGAGTGTTTCTTACATAATGATGGGAATAAAAATCCAATTTTAGGACTGTTCATCAAATGGAAATCAAGTTTCCCACGGAGAATAGATAATTGTTTCTGTTATACACACTGTATAGCTTCTAGGATTGCTTTTGAAATGTAGCTGAAGCCTTTGAACTCTACGTTGTGACGAATAGGAGACAGGGCTGTGGTTTCTATAGTTGCTCTATAGAGGCCTGTTCTCGAAGTTCTTTGAAAGGTAATTTTCCTGTTCTCTCACATTTGTTACCCTACTTCAGAATGAGTTACAAGTGCTTTTCATAGCATGTGAGAAATGGCATGTGTAGCGTAAGAACTGAAAAAAGTTAACTGGGAGAATGGAAGAAATATCCATGAGTTTATTTATTTTACCTCCGAAAAACAAGAAGATACCCAGAGCTTCATGCTGGTTACTGATAACTCCAGTCTCTACAGAGTTCAGCTACCTCAAGGTCCTTATCTTCCACCATTAACTCTTATCCCTTCTGATTAAATACTGTTTTTTGAAACTGACACAGTTGATTGAGCTGTCTGCAAGGGCTGCCCCTGAAGTTCTCCCCATCTCCAGGCTTACATGTCATCTTGAGATGAATGACTTAAGAACTGCACAGTAGTGCCCATATATTCCAGGTTAGATAGGAAGTTTCTAGTCTAGAACCTCTAGGCTATAATTGATTAAGACCTTTTTGTCTAAGACACAATTGTTCTATGAAGAAATGTTATTCTATAATACACTGACTTCCTTGATCACCTATTCTAGGACTTTATTTTAGTAACTACGTTTATATCTCCATCTTTTCCATCTTCTTCTATACTGGAAATTCACATTGCTATTAAAAAGGGGAGCTCTAATATTTCCCCTAAAAGAAATTTGATTTTCTATTTTCTTTTAATTGCTATTTATATGTTTGTCATACCTTGAAACAAAACTTAATGAAAATAGCTGCTTTTCTAGAAAGCTCTACCTTCTATTTCTTTTCTTTTTTCTTTTGAGGGGCCTATCTCAGTCTTATTCCTTCTCTACAGTCTTCCTAGTGAGCACCCAATGGAGGCCTGTAATAGTCTATGAGTAGACAAATCAGTTATTGTCAATAAAAACTATGAAACATAAATTCAGGGGTCTAAAGATCAAAACAATGTACAGAAACTCAAAGATCCATGGGGTGGTAAATAACAATCTAATGAATGTGTAATTGGACTCCCAGAAGAGGAGAGACAGAAAAAAATATCAAAAATAATACTCCAACTTCTTTCCCAATTTGATAAAAAGTGTAAATCTACACATCGAAGTCATTAAACTCCAAATCATTTTTTTTAAAAAGCCAGAGGAAAAATATGCAGCATATTCAAAGAATACAGATAGAATGACAGAAAAATTTTCATCAGAAACTAAGCAAATCAGAAAATGGAGTTATTTTTTCAATGTGGTAAAAGAAAAGAAAAAGAAAAAACGTTAACCTAGATTTCTATACCTAGTTAACCTGTCTTTAAAAATGAAGACAAAATAAAAACATTTTCAGACCAACCAGCACACAAATATTATAATGGCCAAAATCTTAAATATAAAATCACTGACAATGCCACTTGCTGGAGAGGACACAGAGCAACGGGAACCCTTATTCTTTGCAAAATGATACAGCTGCTTTGGAAGTCAATTTTGCAGTTTCTGATAAAACTAAATGTAGGATAGATACAATTAGAATACCAAGTACTTATCCAAATTATTTGAAACCTTATGTCCACACAAAAACCAGCATGTGAAGTTTATAGCATCTTCATAATCACACCAAATTGTTATCCCCAAGTATAACATACATATTCATGTATCTACAGTGACATAAATAATGATTGAATAAATAAATGAAAGAGAGAGAATATACAAGTGTCTAAAGCAAATTTGCCATAATATGTAAATTGTTAATAATGGGATAAACTGAGTATTTGCTATATGGCAAATCTCTGTATTATCTTTACAGTTTTTCTGTAAACCTAAAATTATGTTAAAATAAAAAGTTATTAAAATACTGTAAGGAAATGAAAAAAATATATATGTACAAGTACTAAGAGAAACCCAAGAAAGCTGGAGTGGATAGATTTCCAGGCATGAAGAGAAACATTTCAAAATGATAACAATACACTCATCAAAAGATAATAAGCATAGTAATATGCACTAACCTAATAACAAAGCTTCAAAATACTTATAAGCAGAAATATATAGAAGTGCAGGAGAAATCACAAAATCTATAAATGCAGCAATAAATTTTGATGCCTTTCTCCCAGTAACTGACGTAACAAGTAAACCAAAATCTGTAAGACTGAAGAGTGCCTAGAAAACATGATCACTAAAACTGACCTACCTGATAGTCATAGATCATCCAACTCTCAAATAATAGGAGATACTTTATTTTGAGCTGCATCAAAAATATTCTGTAATGAGACCATATTCAGGGCCCCCCAAAAAAGTTTAACTGAATTAAAAGTATTGAAATTATGCAATGTGTGTTCTTAGAGCATAATGGGATCAAAGTAAAAATCAATAAGAGAAAGATATACAGAAAATAGCAAGAAATCAAGACATTTAAAAATAATTCATGTGTTAATGTGTCATAATAGAAATAACGAAGTTAGAAAATATTTGTTTGTATAAAAAAGGAAACACAGTATATCAAAATGTGTGGTTACAGCTAAAGCAGTACCTACAGAGACATTTATATCTTTAAATACTGATACTATAAGAAAAAAAAGAGGTTCTCAATTCAATGAACTATGCATATACCTTATTATGCTAGTAAAGAAAAGCAAATTAAGCCCTAAGGAATAGTAATAAGGAAATAGTAATGGCAAAGGTAGGTATAATAAAATAGGAAGAGGGAATCAAAGTAGAAAAAGCAAAATCTGTTTTCACAAAAATGTTAATAAAATTGATGAATATCCAGCTAGATTGATCAATTAAAAAGAAGAGAGAAAGAAACTCTAATTAGTATTATCAGGCATGAAAGAGGAGACATTACTACCAATCCAAAAGTCTATTCTGAAAAAGGTTTAATTAAATAATTAGATGAAATAGAAATGCTCTTTATAGTCATGCTATGAAAGTTTACTAAAGAAATACCGCAATTGCCCATATCTACTAAAGAAATAGACTTCACTTTCCGCATAAAAAACCTCAGGCACAGATCACTTCAGTCGTCAATTCTACCAATTATTTGAGGAAGAAATACATCAATTTCATGCATGTTTTTCCAAATTATAGGAGGGAGTATTTTCCAAACTTGTTTTATGATGTGACCATTACCATGATAACAAAATCTGGAAAAACCACTATAAGAGATGAATACTGAATACTGATATTTTTGTGAACATAAATACGAAAATCCCAATCTAAATATGAAGAAATCAAATCTATCCATATAGAAAAGGTATAATCATCAAGTACAAGTAGGGTTAATCCCAGAAATGCAAGATTGACATTTGGAAATCAATCCATGTAATTCATGTTATTAAAATAATAAAAAGAAAAAAAATCTAAAAATCATATCAGTAGACATTGAAAAGCACTTCAAAAATTCAACATCGATTCATGATAAAATCTCACCAAACTAGGAATGAAAGAGTATTTCTAAAGCTGATGAAGGAAAACTATGAAAAATCTACAGTTAACACCATAATAATGAAAGATTGAAAGTTTTCCTACTGAGACTAAAACCAGGGCAATGTTATTTACTATCTCTACTTTTATTTATCATTGAACTCATTTTCCAGTAAGTAAAAAATGGAAAAAAATTAGAAAAAAGCATAAATACAATAAAGTAAGATATACCTTTTTATACTGAAAATGACAAGGAATCTACAGAAAACTACTATGATAATTAAGTGAATTTACCATCTTTATTGGACTGATGGTCAATATTTAAAAATTAGATGGTTTTAAAAAATATTACTAAAAATGTTTAGAACATTTATATACCAAATGCACAGCATGGAACATGAAATGTTTAAATGTAAGCAGTATAAAAATGTGTGAAACCCATATACTGAGAACTGCTAAACATTGTTGAAGAAAACTTAAAAAAAAAAAACCCAAATAGAAATTTCTACTATGATTATCTATTGAAAGTTTCAACGTATTTAAGATATCAATTTCTCCAAATTTTTAATTTCTAATTTCAAAGACATTCAAAAGTCATTTTGTAGAAATTGAGAAGCTGATCTCAAAATTTATATAGAAGAGCAAAGTACATGTAATAACCAAAACAACAAAACAGTTATTAAACAGAACAAAGATGGTAGAGAACTCTGTTTTAAAAACTTACTATAAAGCTATAGTAACCAGAAGTGTCAGACTGGGCTAAGACACTTGTCTTGCACCATATGCAAAATAAAACTTGAAATTGATTGCAGACCTGAATGTAAAAGCTAAACCAATAAAAATTATAGAAGGGCATAGAAGAAAATTGTTGTAACTTTGGTTAGGGAAATAATAATTTTTCCTTAGAATTTTCTTGGAGGTTGTTTTGGAGGGAGTAATTAGATTTATTTATTTGTTTGTTTGTTTTTTAAATGGAGGCATTGGGGATTGAACCCAGGACCTCACGCATGTAGGCATGCTCTCTACCACTGAGCTATACCCTCCTTCTGGGAAATAATTCTTAAGATGCAAAGAATATGAACTATATATAAAAAATGTATAGAATAAACATCAAAAGTTTAAAAACATGCTTGCAAACACTGTTAAGAAAGTGAAAATCAGCATACAGACTAGAAGAATAATTGCCACTTATAATTTATTTACATAATATATTTATGCTTACATAGATTTGTATCTGAATTATATATAGAATTCTTAAATTTAATAATAATAAACCAAGTATAATATGTGTAAAACATTTAAGACACTTCAATCAAAACATTTAATTAAATGGCCAATGAGCGGATTTAAAGTGGCTCACTAACATTAGTTTTTAGAAAAAAACGCAAATTAAACCAATGAAAGGCCATCTCCCACTAGAACAGCTAAAATTAATACTAGAAAAGCTAAAATTAAAAAGACTGAGAAAATCAATATTAATAAGGATACCAAGCAACTGGGACTTTCATACATTGAATATGGGAATGCAAAATGGAATAGCCATTTTGGAAAAATAGTGTGTTGGTTTTTATATAATTAAGCACACATTTCCAAATCACTCAACAATCTGCTACTAGATATTTGCCCAAGGGTAACGATAATATAGGTCATGCAACGATTTGTATGTAAATGTTCATAGCAGCTATTTAATACTAGCTCAAAGCTGGAAACAGATATCCACCAAACTGAGAATGGATGAGCATATTTTGTTATATCCTCACAATGAAAAACCACTCAGTGATTAAAAATGAGTGAACAGCTGATGAAAAGCCCAACACAGATGAATCTTAAAAGCACTGTGCTATGCGAATAAAGGCATACACAAATGGTTACATATTGTTTTCTGCCATTTATACAAAAATTTTAGAAAGCGCAAAATTATAGTGGCACAAAACAAATTAGTTATTGCTAAAGGTTGGGCTTGAGGGGAGGGTCTTGACTACTCAGGGGCTGTGAGGGAAATTTTGAGGATGAAGGAAATGTTCTGTAGCTTGATTGTGATAGTATTACACAGCCAAATTCATTTGTCAGAACCCATCAAAGTATAAACTTTAGTAAGTGAATTTTATTGTACGACAAATATACTCAATAAGCTTATTTTGCGTATATGCTTAGCAAAATGCTTGTCTTGTAGTAAATGTTCAATACGTGGTAGAAAAAGGTCTTTATTAGCAGGTTGTAGTGATCTTTTTAAATAGAAATAGGGCTCAGATTTTAAATACTACAGAATGACATCATGAGTCAAAGCTCTGGTAAAACTTGGCTTTAAAGGGAGTTGAAAAAAGAATATGCTCACTTTTTTTCACAATCAGTTAATATTTAACTGGGATTTAAGTCATCTTGGATGGAAATATGAAAAACACAGTCCCTAATGGATAATACATTTCACATGTTGGAAAGAAATACATTTTCATGCCTTAACTTTTTCCTGTGCTGTCACAGTCTAACACAATGAAAATTTCCCTAGCCTTTCAAAGCCTGCTCAAAACATTAAACCTACTTTGCCAGGTAACAACTGAATAGGAAAGGCCCGATGTAATCACCCTTAGCTTCAGTAGCATCAAAATATTTGGATTGCCAGTTGCAGAAAACCATTTAGCAATTACAAAGTGGATGTTGGAGCCCTGCCGTATCATTGTGAGCAGTACCAGCTCCCTAAAATGGCACCACTTTAGATAATAGTGGTGTAACACTGTGGGTGAGTGAAAATGTTCTGCATCCTCTAACACCTGGGTAAAATGGTGAGGGGGCGGGGTGGGACTTAATGACCTCTCACTAGATTCGCTTTGCTGGTAGGTTGTATTCATAACCACGTCTAGTGTTCTGTCTTTCTGTGTTTTCTAATATTTTCTAGTAAGCCTTTAAAATGAAATCAAGATTTGTGTTTAATTTGTCATGATTTCCTGAGTTCCTTCTTAGAAATTCACCAAAATTTTTACCACTCTGCATTATTATCTCCAAGGTATTTTAAAATAGAAACCATCATGTACATCTCATTCAAAATTTCTGCTCACCTTATAGAATTAGTAAGCTGAGAATTAAGCTGTAGTATCCCTGTCATGGGCACACTCTTCTTAACTTTTGTGCAGAGGGCAGGAATGCGGATGCATCTACTACTTCTGTGATTTTAGTAAAGTTCTCCTAGATCACATTATTTCTGTATTCATTTGGAACTAACATGCTTTTTCTTTATTCTTCTGTATCTGCAAAAGTGATTAGAAAAGCAGGGTGCAAAACCTAATTGACAGGAACTTGTATCAGGAGTTAACTGTGAACCTCTTGTTGAATTAATAATTATACTAAACAATATGTATTTGTATACTGTTTTCTATTTTATAATATTTTAAATGTATTATCTCATTTGATTTTCATGAAAACTCTGTGCAGATCAGGTACAGATTGTCACAGATAGGAGGGAAGGTATCATATCTGACAGGAAAATTGAGGGTTTCAAGGAACTATCTACAGCCATCTAGAACATAAATAATGTCAAAGGAAATATTCAAATCATTCTATTACAAACTCATTGGTGTTATACAATACCATAGAAATGAAATCTAGGTGGAAAGGTAGAGAAATCTTCTACTCACATTGTCAAATCTGCAATGGAGACTACTTTCAAAAATTAGAATAAAGGTAATAATATATTGTCTCTGATCTGAGGAATTATTCTATATTTTGACCATAGTGGTTCTTATATGACTGTATACATTTGCGAAAATTCATCAAAATACACACTTTAAATAAGTGTTTTGACTTTATGTAAATTATAATTCAATAAAGTGGTATGTTACTCCTGAAAAACAGTGGTATTTGTATCTGCAAAAATTAATATTCTGCTTAACTAGCACATATGATACAGAGTTGATATGTAAGCATAATTACTGGCACATAAATTATGCAACCATTTGAATGATTTTATGTATGATAACTGAATTGAGTAATTATGATTTTTGAATCAGCGATTTATTATATTGATTTTGTATACGCTGGCTTGGGTTTTCTTTCAACATTTATGCTTATAAATTCTCCAGTAGTGATTTAAAAAAAATACGAATTCTATGTGAAAAATTCTGATAGTAAAATTTGTATTGAGTATTCCTTATATACCATGTAGCTGATATTTCTGAGAAACAATTATTTAAGTTATCTGCAGAAGGTTTACTAAATAATTTAGTGTTTTCAGAACTGGATTATTTTAAATGTATATCTGCTTGTTTAATATTTATCCAATCAACTTGGGAGTTAACTTACTCATTAAAACACACGTACACACACACACACACACACACACACACACACACACTTTAATTAGAAGACACAATTTAAAAAGTAATGATTGTGAATGATAACCGTAAGTTCGTTTTTTCTCCCACCGTTTCAAGAATACCTCTCCCAGGGTAGGTACGCCTTTCAGGGGTATATGCACAAGAAGCAGGAGGAGGCGGGGTTGTGGAAACCTGCTGCGGACGCACACACACGTCAGCCTGCGCCTGCGCAGTTAAGACCAAGCCCAGAAGAAGCCCCGCCCAGAAGAAGCCCGGAAGAAGCCCGGTCCAGAGGAAGCCCGGCCCAGAAGCAGCCCGGCCCAGAAGCAGCCCTCCACTGCCACTAAGCACTTCTCCATCGACTCGTGTGTTCCTGTAGGAGACTCTGGACTCCATGCACCTCGCCAGGTTCCGCCAGGTCGGGGGCTTGTGGCTGACACGGCCTCACCATGGGCCATCTCCTGGGCGGCATGCCGGGGAGCTTCACCAAGCTCAGTGACCCTCAGCTGCGCTTCAAGCCGGCCTAAAACCCTGACATGGCGCCCAGCATGGAGGTGTTCAGCTCCTCCCAAGGCCTGAAGACGTGGGTGGAGGCCTGGAACTCCTGCCTCTTCTGCCCGAGATGCTGCTACCCACGGGGCTCCCCGAGAACCTGTCGGTCATTGCCTGAGCCTCTCGCTGCAGCGCCCAGTGATGGTCAGGTATGTAATTAACAATAGCCTGCAGCTGGTGGACCACAAGGTAAACCTGCAGATGGTAAATGCAGAACTGGGATTCTGGTGGAGATGGAACTTGTGGGGTATAAATGAAATGTGTGAAATGTGTGTGTGTTTATGTGTGTATGCATGGGAAAAGGGAGAGAGATTAAAAAAAAGAAAGGAAAAGAATGAGAGAGGGAGGCAGAGAGAGGCATCAAATGGATTTCTTTATAACGTTGTTAAAAAAATCAATTGACTGAACTTTGGGGAGTGTATTTCTAGTCTATTTATTGTGTTCCATTAATCTGTGGATCTCTGCTTTCACCAATACCGCGCTGTCTTGATTACTGCCGCTTTTAAGTAAAGATTTAAATTGAGATGTGTGCCTCTCCCAATTTATTCTGCAGTTTCAAAATAATTTTTGTCTGTTCACTTTTTTTTGTTGTTGTTTTTTCATATAAATTTTAGAGTTAGCTAACAGATACAAAAATCCTGCTGGAATTTTAATTACAATTGCACTTAATCTGCAGATCAAATTGGGGATAATTTATTTCTTAACAACAGAGAGTCTGTCAGTCCAAGAACATCTTTCACTTATTTCTTGTTTAATTATTTCCTTTCATGTTTTATAGTTTTTAACATAGATTCTGAATGTTAGATTTTTACCTAACATTTAAATTTTATTTAGTGCTGTGGTAAATGATATTTATTTTTAAATTCCAATTGTTCATTGCTGGTAGGTAGAAATAAAATCGATAGTTTGATGTAGACTTTGTATTTTAAGACTTGATAAAGTCTTTTGTGTATTCTAGAAGAAAAACTGAGTTTTTCAGATTTTCCACATAGAAAGTCATTTCATCTGTGAATAGAATACGTTTTATTTGTACTTTTATATTCTTTATGCTTCTAATTTATTTCATTTCCTTGGTTAGCACATCTAGTAAAATGTTGAATCTGAGTCAGGAGAGCATGTTCTTACCTTATTTCTGATCTTAGAGAGAAAGCATACAGGCCTTCACTATTAAGTATGATGTTAATAGTAGGTTATTACAGATACCCTTCTCAAGTGAAGGAATTCCCTTTTATTCCAAATTTACAGAGAGTTTACCATAAATTGATGTTGCTGTTGTTTTTTCCCAAGTGCTTTCTTTGCATTTACTGATAGGATCTTGAGCTTTTTTCTTGTTAGTTCTGTTAATATGATGAATTACATTGATATACAGATCTTGAGCCTGCCTTGAATTATGGGAATAAATTCCATTTTGTTGTGATGTATTATCCTTTTTATTTATTGCTTGATTCCATTTGCTCATATTTTTGTGGAGGACATTTGGGTGTATGTTCACAATAAGTTGTTTCTAAAGCTGCCAAACTTTTGTCAGTGTAGCCGGTAATGACCAAAAAAGAAATTCAAATTGACCTGATGGTTATAAGAAGTTTGTGTCTTGTTAGGGAGATGTCTATATTTTTACCTTTAAAAAATAGCTATTTATTTTTGAATTTGCCTTATAGCATTATAATATGTTTTTGTTTACTGTGAGTAGCAAAATGAATGGTGATTGGAAAGGGTGTTGTTTATTTAATACTAGTATTAAGACGAGGCTTTATAACTTGGAGGCACTCTTGGGATTTTTGTCCCAGTTTTGAAGAATGACAGCAAAAGCACCTTTATGTGACATTTAGGATGATTAAATTTTGAAAAATCACTTGGCATATTCAGCATGACTCCACAGGGTGCTCTAGCTTTATAAGGCAATGGATCATGATAGCTTAACTTATATTTAAGATTTGCTGGCCTGATATTATTGTGTTAGGCAGTATTGCTGAAATGGAAACATAAAATTTTGCTGCCATGAGATCAAGTTTGTGCCTGCCCTACACTATAAATTAGTTCCATAAAGTTTTAAAATGCAGTGTTTATTCTGGTTCTAGTATTATTGTGAAATAGCAAACTGTGCTTAAATATATAAAATTAAGCCTACTCTGTGTGAAAATAGGTTTTTTTTTATTCATGTATCATTGGATTTTAGGAGTAAAGGTTACTTAACCACCAAGAAGATTTATTTGAAGCTAAAAGAAGCCAATTGTGTTTGAGAGTTCATTTTTAAAGCAGCATATCCTTCTGGGTCATAATGCCTAATTTTTATGTTCCTGCTTATATATTGGCTCCTAGTGCAGCATAACAAGAAATGTACTAAGACAGGAAAAGGAAGCGATTATAATAATACAATGTTCATAAAAAGTGTACTATCTATGTATGGCATCCTGTTTTGTGATTATATATATTCAGGAAATATTAAATAAAATGAAATAATGAGTCTAGCTCAGTTTTGAAAGGACAAAATTGGTCTATTACATGTGTTAACCAAACCATTTTATTAAACTATTTGAAGGAAAAAATTCATAAATAGAGTATGACAAAAAAGTCAGTTAATCCTTGAAAAATACCTTGAATGTGTAGATGAGGCAAAATATCATTTTGGCAAAAAAGAAAAAAGTAGGCAAAACAATATATAGCTCATTTGGTTTTCTTATCACCTAATATTAAAAAAGTCAACAGATAACATTTATTTTAAACAATAAAAGCATAAATGTATTGAAAGAGTGGATCATTACCTACTACCTATAAAATGATCTTATTGTTTATGACGTATAGAATGCTATTGAGCACACAAAATTTGTCAAAATTTATAGCCATTTAATAATTTTCCTGCTTGTTACATATAATTCTGTGGAAGTATTTTTTAATTCATATATTTTCAAGCATTTATTTCATTTTCTTGCCATATAGGACCAATTAAGTAGAACAGTAACTTTATTTTTTACTCTAATTTTATATTATTGTAAAAGGGAAAATGGTAGTAAAATGGACTTTTGTTATTCTATATAAAAGTGACTATAACCATTTCTAAATTCTTATATGTGAGAGATAATTTACATGAGTAAAATTATATTTTTAGTTGTATTTATTGACCCACACTCAACTATTGAGTAATGCAAAATAAAATAAGCTATATACAATTTCATGATGGCAATGAAATAAATGTTAGGAAATATCAATTTTAATTTTTACACAGTTTTCCCTGAAATCAATTTATTTAATGTACTGGAAAGGTAAAATAGCATATATCATAACTTGAAGTACTTGGAAAAGGGAATTTGATGTTATTTATTTGGCAGTCCTATAAATTTATGAGTACCAAGTCTTGTAAGGGGTAAATTGATAACTGTTGGTGTTTATTGATGGATTGTGATTGTCACAGATCAAATAAAGAGGAATTATTTTGCAGATAATCATCTATTTAACTCCCCCTTTTTTTAAACTGTGCTTAAATCTCAATATACAAATGTGATAGATTTTTAAAGTTATCCAAACTTAAAAAAACTTATTTTGTGACGTTCCTTTAATTTTAATTTTTAAAGAAAATTGAAAATATTCCAAACTTGGACAATCACCTGAAATTGAAAAATATTCAGCCTGTTAAATTAAGGGACATACAAAAATATTGTGATTATATCTCTTTCATTATAATATCAATTAAGCATAACTAATTGTGTTGGGAATTACTCTGCAATAATTACTAGCAAGCATTTTGGTTGTGTACATTTAATATATAGTTTGGAAATTATTCTAATGTTATCTGTTACACTAAGACTTAGGGAGTGTCATATTGACTTTCTGGAAATTCATAGATCAAGAGTAACATTTTATGTTACTCCACATGGTCATCAAGCGTGACCACGACACACAGTTGCTGTCCAGAGTGTTGTGACAGCAAAATTTTCATCCTAAACTATATTGTCAATGTAGAAAAAGAAACACATACAATGCTAATATTTTAATGAAACATTCCTCTCATGTACATTCTTTAAAATGAATACTCTGCAAAATTTTTTTTCTATGTTCACTTTAAGCTTTATTTGGTGTTTACTGCAGTTAGGTATACAGTGAGTATAAAAATAAGGTCATTTCTATATTTAGTATAAACTACAGTGACTTTCATGCCTTCTTAAAATGTCATTCAATTTTATTTGGATTTCCCTGAAGGAATGCTTTATGTGTGTCTATGAAAATTGTTTGTTTTCTGTAATTACACATAGTATCCACTTTGGGTTTTTAGGGGGAAAATGTGTGCGTCTGTATGTACGTGTGTGTATAACTAATATTTGTGAATAAAACAAGAAAATGGCTTAATTTTCTTCCCCTATCATAATGGAGTATTATCTAACAGACTCCCTGAACTATTATTAATTATGTAGGAAAATGTACTTGTGTTTATCTTTGCTGTTTATTAGGTGATTAGCAACCAGACATGGAGTTACATGTTAACTAGTGGATTTCTTACTAGTAGAAAAGATAATTTCAGTGGTATATTTTTAATGTTCTGTAGGACTTTAACCAGTTTAGTATCTATTAATGTGTTTAATTATATATAATTTAATTATAATCACCAGTGATTATATAAATATTCATTTCTCAAATTATTTCTTGAACCAGCATTACCATCCTACTAGTTCCTTAACTGATTGTTTTCAGCAAATATCTTTGATGCATGTTTGTTCTGTATTTGTATGTGGGTCATGTTTTTAAATTTTGAAAATTGCATTTTATAGACACTACCTATGTAATTCCATCAATGTGATAACTAGGAAATCTGTGTTTTTAAAAATTTGATTTGGATGCTGATTTTCACTAGGTCATGACCAAAGGCAGAGTCTGGTGGCACTACTTTCAGTTTCTTCTGGAGGTTGACTCAGTCATTATCACAAAGCATTTAATGAAGTTTAAAAAATGAAGTGAATTTCCTCTAGTGAGTTAATACTTGATCCCTTATAAGGCCCTTCTTTGATGCTTTAGAATTCTACTTTTGAAATATGTTCAGGAAGACATGAATTGTGCTATATCTCTACAGCTTCAAGGCAGATATTTATACAAGCTATCAAAAGCTTAAAAGAACTTATCTATCTTCCTGGAAACAATCTTTTCAAAATACATAACTTTGCTGGTGTATATGTATGAGAGATAGAGTAGAAAAAAATTGCCTCAGTTTAGAGAAAATAATATTCCCATACAACACTGACTACCTGAATGTGATAATGCATTAATCTATCTGTGATTATGTTGAAAGTATTGACAAGCAGTCCCCTCCAGATGTGTTTCCTGGCCCAGTAGTTCATTTGCAGGCTAAACTTACAGATTTCAGCCGTCTCTGCATATTTCCTGACAAAGCATTTCCTAGTAACCTGCGTTGTATGTTTTGCCATCCTTCATCTAAAACATGTATCTCTATGGGCTGGAGATAAGATTAGAAACTCTTAGGAACACTAATGTGAATCTGTTCTCAGATTCTCAAATGCATTATGTAGTTTAAGGATTTAGATTTACACTGCCAACAATCAATAATTCCTAGACTTAAAAAATATTCCATCATTTCTTAGGTCAAGTGCCAGATTTCCTTTGCCTCAGTACCATAGATAATATTATTACATGGTAGTTAAGTAATCATTTATTTCTGAGTGTTGACTAACAAAATATATTAGATTTTGAGTCATTCTACTATGCCACTGTATCTTTTTTGGTCTTTCATTTTTGAGCCTTAATAGACAGAATTTTCTCCAGTAATGTTTAATTTACATCATTATCAGGGCTATTGTTACTCATAGTGTAAAAATTGATAAATGAGGTTTATGTATTTTTCCACATCATTTAATTTTAAAACGTGTAATTAAAATGTATTTTTTTAAAAGCCTTTCCTACCAGATTGGATGTTTTTAAAGTGTGCCTAATTTCTTTTGCTTTAGATTGAATAAAAATGGAGATAGTAGTATGGTATTTATAGAACTAGTTGAATTGTAATTTTTTGACATTTGTAGAAGTGATTTTTTTTACACAAACCCTGTGAGCTCTAACTTATATAAGTGAGTAAGAAAAATTCTGTGTTTAGCATTATTTGTATCAAGATAATAATTGCTCCATGTATTGAGAGCTGTGAATATTTCTAGCTTTTTTGAAAATTCCTGATCATCTGTTACAGATAAATAACTGCAAGAACTGTAAGCAGCGATTCTAGGTATACAGCCAATAGCATGTTTTCCAGTTTATTCTACCTCTAAGTTTAATAGGCAAATCCAGGGAGGAAAAATGCAATACTATTTTGGGAACTTCTAGGTGATATAATAAGCAATTAAGAAATATATATTACCTTACTGAGGAGCTATGTTTTGGGTGAAAAACAACAATCTTCCATCCTTAAAATTACAAGAAAGTATCACTTGTCAGATACATGACCGTGGAAAATCTAATTTCCTTCATTTGTGAAATTAGGGTAGTAATTGTACTTTCTTCATAGGGTTATAGTGAGAATAGAAAGTTTGTAAAGCACATAAAAGATTGTATGGCATACTGGACACACAGTTAATTTTAATTATAATGATAATCCTAATAATCATTACTATTTGGAATAAAGATACCTCAGTGTGAAATATGACTATTTTCATAGCACTTTAAGAACAATTATTTTCATGTATATTATCTTGTATGTGTATAATCAATATAGTCCTAATTGATAAGATAACTCTTATCCAGACATTGTAAATAAGGAAATTAAGATTGAAATACTCCTAAAGTACTATTAAATGCCCAGGCAACTGATAAATTGGCACTTAAATGGTAAGGCCTCAAATTCAGATTTTCAGATTCCAAATCAGAAATTCTTTAAAACTTAAATCTTTTGGGTGAGAAAAACCAATATCCCCCTCTCTCCAAGGAGTCTCCCTTTCTCCCACCATTCTGGAAATCATTTGCTTTTTGAGAACCTCAGTAGATCTGAGAATCATTAGACATATGGGTGGCTACTTAAAAAAATTCAGATGAGTCAAAACAAAATCACAATGGTAAATCTCCCCAATAAGCTTATTAATCCACAAAATGTATAAGATGGACATCAAGGGAGAGTACTGAAGGCAGAGCCGTCAGTGGCAGCCTGAACAGCTCCATAGTGGATAATCCCAATCAATTACACATCTGTCTGGGTGGCCTGGACCAACACATAACCAGGGCACATATGGATAAGTAGCCACTGACAGAACATTGTTAATTTGCCACCTTCTACCCTTATCATAATGGCAGCAAGGAATCTCATTGTTTTTTCTAAGAATATTGATGACTTTTCCAGCATAAGTTATGTGCTTGTAGTACCAAAGCTGCATGATTTTCCCAGACTTTGAAACTAAATATTCAAAGATGATCTCACAACTTGTATGCTAGTAGTAGAATAATATTGTACAAAGGGATACATATTGAAAAGAAAGGTATCATTTTACATTATTTGAATAATTACATAATACTGAACTGATAACATTATATAAATTACATAGTCCTTATTAAACTGAACAAAAACTCACTTAATGAAACAACAGTTTACTTACGACTTGTTTCAAGAATCTTTCTTTGCTCTGTCCACCAATCTGAAGTTGCTCTTTCAAAACATTTGCTAGAGTACATTCATTTCTCTACTTGGAGCCTTAAACCACTGCAGCTCAGACCTCAGAGTAATATAATATATCATTTCTTCTAATTTTCCCTGTTTCCAACATACAGCAAAGACTGGTGAGATGGCTGTATTGGTCAGGGCTCAGCTAGAGAAACAGAACATCTAATAGGATATATAAATGATTTTCATTGTCATTCAGTTCTATTTTTGAAATCTTACATGGGTTTTACAATTTATAATGCACAATTTTGCAATTTACTAGAATTCTTTCATAGCTCTCTGGTTGTCCTATGGACGTCCAGTCCTTCCCACGAAGCCTGCACTCTGATTGTCATTCCACTCCATACCTTACACTTCCCGTACCTCAGTGTTTTTGTTTAGGGCATTCCCTCTCTGTGAAAAGGAGTTTTATCTATTTCTCTCCCTGTGAACACTACTCAGCCTTCAAAGTGGACTTCAATTTTTAACTGCTCCATAGCTAGAATTAAGCTTTCCCTTCTCTATATCTAAACTATCTCCTTTCTCTCATTTATAGCACTAATCCTAGTTATTTTTAGCTCTCCCCAGTTACAGTGTGAGCTCTTGATAGTAGTTAAATGCCGCATTCTCATCTTAGCACAAAGGGTCTATCACATAATGGTTGCATAAGAAGAAATTGGTTCTGAGATCATTCTGTGTGCCAGAAAAGTTTCTAAGGAGATATATATGTATACACACACACACACACACACACACACACACACACACACACATATACGTATATGCCATTATACCCATATGCCCATTTAAATTTAACCCACTTAATACTCATAAAATACACATTTGACTATGTGATAAGGAATTGTATTATCCACATTTTATTTATAAAGTAAGCAAAGCAAATCTATGAGAAAGAATTTGCTATTATGCTGATTATATAGTGAGTAAAGTAGTTTACCAAGGTCTCAGAGTAGGAAGTAATGGGGTTAGGTTGTTGTAATTAAGAGTCTGACTCCATTTTTGTGCTTGACCACTGACATCATTTGGTCCCCAGCCTTCTCTCATCCTCTCTTGCTCCACATCTGGACAGGTCACTAAGAAAGCACAAGTGCTCTGTCTCTTGACAACAGTGACAGATGTAAGCATAAACCTTTGCCCGCATGTTGGAATTCTCACCCTAGTCCTATACCCTGACCTCAGTAAAAACCAAAGCCAGTGGCTCCTTCAGCTCAAGATGTTTAATACAGGTTCAGATGCTGCCCATCTCTCCTGAGAAACCTCAGAATGTAAGTTACAAGAACACTATATATTTTTGGCTGTGTGTGACTTTGACATCATCAGTCTTTGACATCTGAACTGGTTTGGGAAAGGGAGATAATCCTGCCCACCGTGTTGTAACACAAAACAGTGTTGAGCTCGGGTTGTCTGAGTCCAGTATTAAAGCTGTTAACAGTTATGCTATATTACTTCTCAGATAATGTTAAATAACTATTTTTTACATGGACTAATTTATGAATTCCTTATAGACAGGGTATTTTTCTTGATAACTTTTAAATCAATTTATCCATTAATTATTAACATGAGAAGTATACATTAACATTTTTCTTGACAGAATGAAATAATAGAAAATTGAAATAATCTGGAACAGAAGATACGCAAGGCTTTGGAACTGTTATATTAAACATTATGTGTACATTTTAAAAATCATGTAATAAATTCTGTCGATTAATTATAGTAACAAAAGAAGTAGGATTCACAGAAGGTAAGAACAATTGAATGAATCTCCAAATATGCCAACAAATAGTTTTTAATTTTTTCTGATGCCCAGTTATTAGGAACCAGTTGCCTAAAATAGTTCGTATTTCGTGTACTTTAATTGAGTACTCAGCAATTTAATGATCAAACTTTTATCTCTAATATAGTTACTTAAAATTGGGAGTCTTATCTACAAAAGAACTCTAAGCTATTTGTCATGACAAATTAACACACAAATAATCTGTATTAGTACTTACAAGAACTTAGTAGAACTGCAAATTTGATTTAAAAAAAAAAAAGATTTCCAAAACCCTGCTTGAGTTGATTATGCATGATCGTTTTAGAGATCATGATTGAATGTAATTAAGAGATCATGTTTAATCTCCAAGATATTCAATGTTTGAGCTAACTCAAGAGAGTCAGATCCTCCCTCCCTTGTTTTTCTTTTTCCATCATACTTTCTTTCCCTCTCTCCTCTTCTTATAGTTATTTAACTAATATTGAGGATTTACTGTGTGCCTCGCATTCTGAGAAATAATGGAGGGTAGACAGTTGTTAAGATTGTCTTTGGAACAGGTTAACCAGAGTCTGGTTGGGGTACTGGATATTCAGACAGATGAATCCAAAGACAACTTAAAACAGGGCTTTATTACAAATGGTAAGATGTTGAAAAAAAAAAAAAAGCAAGAAACTAAGGAAGTATCAGGTTGGTAATAGAGCTTTTCCAAGAGCAGTAGAAGAAGGGGCTTCATTGACCATAATCTCAATTTAGTTTTTTGGACATTAATATTCACCATGTGCAACATCTCAGAGTGATGGGAGGTAATACGTGGTTCAGATTTCCTTTCATGAAGCTGTGTCCAGATATTCTACCTAGAGATGGCAAAAAGATTTCAAATGTATGTATAAATGATTATATTTTTGAGATTCTGTAGACAAACATCCTTTTCTGTCACATAATGGATTTTCCAATAATTTCAATATCAGTCCTATTTTTTAAAAAAAATATTTTTCATTAAGGGAACTGCAGAAGAAACTGAAGTCAGATTACCCTCTGACTGAGTGTTGCTCCCAGAGGACACACACGCAATGAAAGGCTGAGCTAATCAATAGCTGAAACTTTTAGATGGAATTGGAAGTGTGGTATGGAAATCAAGTAGATTGAGACCAGGAGGTGTGGTAGATAAAGATAAGCATAAAGGTAAAATCAGATCACAGGTTAAAATTTGGATACTAGCTTCTTTGCCCAACTTCACTCTTTAAAATGTTACTTCATTGGCTACATACTTACTAAAATGAATGTTTTACAATGTGAAGTTCTGTCAGTTGTTAAATATTAAATCTTTGCAGTCTTTGTTATTGAAAACAATGTCACAGTGGATACCCATGTATATATTTTATCATTCATCCTTAACCATTATATAAGGATTCTGTATGTATATCATAAGTGAGGTTGATCTGTTCCTTACTCTTCTAGAATAACTCTGTAAAGTTTTTGAGTATATATAATTAAGTATGAAATATTTTCCCAACCCAGAAAATCTCTCCACAAGAGCAGAAGGGAAGGAAATAGTTTTATTATGAATAAACATTAAAAAAGAATGTGGGGCACATCAAAGGCAATCCACTAAGAGATCACAAAGGCAGAAAGAAATCTTCCCCTCTATGGAGCCAAGCAGATATAATCCGTTACATGCATGTTCTCAGATAAACAACTTGTCTTCAAGTAAGAACTTGACAACATCATTTGTCACATGTAGTTCATCTTAAATTCACTTAATGTTTGGGGTGAACATCTATGTTAGCTTTTTGACTTAATCTAAAAGGAAAATAAACTTCTCATTTTTTATGTCAAGAGGTGGTTTTGCAACTGGGAGGGAGGCTCATGCCCAAATTAGGCTCTTACTTTCTCACAGAAATTGGGAGAGATGCACTTTTGATGTTTACATTTCAAAGAGATGGTACTCAGATTCTTAAGAAAGAAATTCCTGGGTCTTAAAGTTGGCAAGATACTTACTTAGCTTTAAAAAATAATTACATATATTTCAAAGAGACAGAAAAAGAATTCACTACAAAGTTTTCTAAAATTAATGCTCTCAGAAAATAGGGGAGGGTAGGTCTCTTTCCTTTTTTTTTAAATGGAGGAATTGTCTCTTATTTACAGTTTGTATCTGTCCTTACAATCTCTTCCCTGTGTTACTATAAAATCGTAACATTACAAATTTTAATTATTTTCATTGTAATTTGTCCTTTCTCTGGACAAGTTACAGCAGCCTAAATATCCAGCAAATCCACAGTAAAATATAAAGCAAAGCAGCTGTCAGAATGACAATTAAATAACAGAATTATTTACTTTTTAAAAGTCAGTACTTTATTTGCCTTGAGAGAATAACCTCTGTCATAGCAGTGGTGAATGGTTAAGTTAGATTTTTAATTAGCAATTTACAAATGTGTCTTAGCCATGCATTAATTTACCAATTGCTGTGTGTCCTAATTGCTTGTGTTTTTAATGATTACCTATAGAATATCATTTGGTGGTTCCTTATAAAGTCCTGTCTCATTCAAACCTAAGAAATAGCTCAATTCTAGAGCCTTAAAGTCTAAATTTTTAACTAGAAATTTCCCTCACAAGGCTCAATAAATTCTGAGTGTCAGTCAGTCACAACTGCCATCACATTGATAAGACAATTTAGTCTTTTTAGTAACTGTTCTGTATTTCCAGTGGTTTTACTATTTCCTAGATGTGAAATGCAGTGATATCCAGGGCCTCATCTAGTATGTAAAGTCTTACTATGAAGCACTCACTGAAAGGTACACATTGAACTTCCAGTGTTCATGTGTACCCTATTTTAAGTCTTGAGGACAAACCCATCCTGTGGGCTTTTGGTTTGTTTTTGTTTTTATTTTGGCATTGGGTCTAAATCAATAATTATACTATTGTAACAGCCAGCTAAATCTCCATGAATAACAGGCACCCGCCTTTGTTAAATCCATCAGTATTGGGCTTGGAGAGAGTTTGCATCCCAAAGTTAATCAGGTAACGCTGGATCTGTTTTTTGCGATCTTTAGCTGTAACTGCCAGATTTCTGTTTGTGTATTAATTAGATTTTTTTTTCCTACATCATACTTCCAGAAGGTGTCAAAATTTTGGTGTCAAATTTAGGGCTTGAGTACCTGGCCAGATGTTAATTACTTTTACTTTGTTGTTATCAGAAATTATTAATGGAAGTGGCCTCACTTTTACTTTGATCTGTGTGATCTAAGAATTAGATTATTAGAGTTTTAAATCCAGACCCTATTTCTACTGTAAATGCAGTTGGAGGTGATAGGAAATGAGATTGTGATAACCACTCCTGGGTATGTTAGTTTGCTAGAGCTGCTGTAACAGAGTACCATGGACTAGATGGCTTAAGAAACAAATTTATTATTTCACAGTTCTGGAGGCTTGATTAAGAAGTCCAAGATTAGAATGTTAGCAGAATTGGTTCCTTCTGAGGGCAGTGAGGGAGGCTCTGTTTGATTCCTCTCACATATCGTCTGGTGGTTCACTGGCAGTCTTTGTTGTTCCTTGGCTTGTGGAAGCATCACTGTGACTTCAGCCCTCACCTGTATGTGGTGTTCTCTTTGTGTATGTATCTGTGTTCATATTTCCCTTCTTTATGCAGATGTCAGTCGTACTGGATTAGGAGCCCACCCGACCCCAATATGACCTCATCTTAACTAACTACATTGGCAACACCCTGTTTTCCAATTACAGAGACATCCTGAGATGTTGGTATACTTCAACATGTGAATATTTGAGGGACATAATTCAACTCATAACACTGGGAGTATAGAAATAAAACATAAGGTAACAAATAACATGCTTGTTTTCTAGTGAAGTGGGCTTCTTAAAGTGATTAACCTTACCGTGGATAGGAGAACAGGAAAGTCTGTGAGAACAGTAATAAGTTTGCTAGATGAGCTACTTTCACTTGAATTCAGTAAAAATATCACTTATTCTAGGCTACTTGTAAAAATATCACTTATTCTAGGCTACTTAAGTTTCAAATCCTTTGTGGGAACCATAGTTCAGTCTTCTTGAGATGTTGGCTTTATGTGGGAAGCACGAATCCAGGTTTTGTTGTTTTTTTACTTTGATGGTAAATTTTATGTGTCAATTTGCCTGGGCTAAGGAATGCCCAGATACCTAGTCAAACATGATTTCTGGTTGTGTCTGTGAGGTTGTTTCCCGAAAAGAGTAGCATCTGAATGTGTGGCCCATGCAACGCAGCTGCCCCACCCCAACTTTAGGAGGCATTACCTTATCTGTTAGGATCTTTAGAAACTTCATCCGTCTACCCTCGGTGAACTGTAATACGAAATACTGATATCTGAGCAGGCAGTTGTGAAGTTTTATCTCTGACAAATCAACCATCAATTTTGCATAAGATACAATAGCTTTTTTGAGGTAAAAACTCTATTAAAAATGCTCCAATTTTTAAAGTAGGGGAAAAGCTATAACCAATTTCACGTATAAAAAAGTTTCTTCATCTGCAAATCAGTTAATGTGATACATCACAGTAAAAAAAGGAAGGATAAAAGTCACATGATCTCACTAGAGTCATAATAAGCATCTGACAAAATTCAGCCTCTATTCATGATAAAAAAAAACAAACTCTCATCAAAATTGGTATAGAAGGAACATACCTCAACATAATAAAGGACGTTTATGACAAACCCACAGCTAACATCATACTCAGTGGTGAAAAGCTGAAAGCCTTTCCTCTAAAATCAGGAACAAGACAAGGATGCCCACTCTCACCACTTCTATTTAACAGAGTTTTGAAAGTCAGCCAGAGCAGTCAGGTAAGAAAAAGAAATAAAAGCAACCAAACTGGAAGGGAAGAAGTAAAACTGTCACTATTTGCAGATTATATGATTATATAGAAAAGCCTAAAGTCTCCACCAAAAATTTGTTAGAACTAATAAATCAATTCAGTCAAGCTATAGCATACAAGATTAATATACAAAAATCTGTTGCTTTTCTATGCACTAACAATGAACCCTCAGAAAGAGAAAGCAGCACAACACTCCATTTAAAATTGCATCAAAAAAAAAAATACTTAGGAATAAACTTAACCAAGGAGGTGAAAGACCTACACTCTGAAAACTGTAAAACGTTGATGAAAGAATTTGAAAATAACACAACAAAATGGAAAGATACCCTGTGTTCTTAGATATGAAGAATTAATATTGTTAAAATGTCCCTACTACCTAAGGCAATCTGTAGTTTGAATGTAACCCCCATCAAAATACCCATGACATTTTTCACAGAACTAACACAAATAATCCTAAAAATTATGTAGAACCAGAAAAGACCCAGATTGCCAAAGCAATCAAAAAAAAAAAAAAAAAAAAGAACAAACCTGGGGTTATCATGCTACCTGACTTCAGGCTAAACTACAAAGCTACAGTGATCAAGACAATGTAGTACCGGTACAAAAACAGACACATAGATCAATGGAACAGACTTAGGAGCCAGAAATAAGCCTGTGCCCCAAGAGTCAATTAATCTATGACAAAGGAGAAAAAGATAGTGTCTTCAATCAGTGGTGCTGGGATAACTGGACAACTACATGTAAAAGAATGAAATCAGAACATTTTCTTATATCATATACAAAAGTAAACTCAAAATGAATTAAAAATCTGAGATTTAAGACTAGAAGCCATAGAACTCCTGGAAGAGAACACAGAACAGTCTTTGACATAAATTGTAGCAGTATTTTTTGGATCTCTCTCATAAGGCACAGGAAACAAAAGCAAAAATAAATAAATGGACCTAATTAAACTTAAAGACTTTTGCAAAGCAAAAGAAACCATTAACAAAATGAAAAGACCACCTCCTGAATGGGAGAAAAATGTTTGCAAATGATACGATTGATAAAGGATTAATATCCAAATAGATAAACAGCTCACACAAGTCAGTATCAAAAAAACTGATTAAAAAGTGTGCAGAAGGGCTTGATCTCCAAAATATATAAGCAGCTTATACGACTCAATAAGAAAAAAATAAACAACCCAATCCAAAAATGGGCAGAAGACCTAAACAAGCAACTCTCCAAGGAAGACATACAAATGATCAAAAAGCACATGAAAAAATGTTCAATATCACTAATTATCAGAGAAATGCAAATCAAAACTACAATGAGGTATCACCTCACACCAGTCAGAATGGCCGTCATTCAAAAATCCCAAAATGACAAATGCTGGAGAGGCTGTGGAGAAAGGGGAACCCTCCTACACTGCTGGTGGGAATGCAGTTTGGTGCAGCCACTATGGAAAACAGTGTGGAGATTCCTCAAAAGACTAGGGATAGACTTACCATATGACCCAGGAATCCCACTCCTGGGCTTGTACCCAGAAGGAACCTTACTTCAGGATGACACCTGCACCCCAATGTTCATAGCAGCACTATTTACAATAGCCAAAACATGGAAACAACCTAAATGTCCATCAACAGGTGACTGGATAAAGAAGAAGTGGTATATTTATACAATGGAATACTACTCAGCCATAAAAACCGACAACATAATGCCATTTGCAGCAACATGGATGCTCCTAGAGAATGTCATTCTAAGTGAAGTAAGCCAGAAAGAGAAAGAAAAATACCATATGAGATCGCTCATATGTGGAATCTAAAAAACAAAAACAAACAAACAAACAAAAACAAAGCATAAATACAGGACAGAAATAGACTCATGGACAGAGAATACAGACTTGTGGTTACCGGGGGGTGGGGGGGTAGAGGGTGGGAAGGGATAGACTGGGATTTCAAAATTGTAGAATAGATAAACAAGATTACACTGTATAGCACAGGGAAATATACACAAAATGTTATGATAAATCACAGAGAAAAAAATGTGACAATGAGTGTGTATATGTCCATGTATGACTGAAAAATTGTACTGAACACTGG
The DNA here is from genome assembly GCF_048564905.1 of Vicugna pacos. Taxonomy (NCBI): domain Eukaryota; kingdom Metazoa; phylum Chordata; class Mammalia; order Artiodactyla; family Camelidae; genus Vicugna; species Vicugna pacos. The sequence goes on along the minus strand of NC_132995.1, from coordinate 66,327,963 downwards.
AATTTGACACAACACTGTAAAATGATTATGAATCAATAAAAAATGTAAAAAAAAAAGTATGCAGAAGATCTGAACAGACATTTTTCCAAAGATGACATACAGGTGACCAATAGGCACATAAAATATACTCAACATTGCTAATCATCAGAGAATTGCAAATGAAAAGCACAATGAGATATCCCCTCATACCTGTGAGAACGGCTATCTTCAAAAAGACCACAAATAACAAACGCCGATGAGGATGTGGAGAAAAGAGGACACTAGTACACTGTTGGTAGGAATGTTAATTGGTGCAGCCACTATGGAATACGACATAGAGGTTCCTCAAAAAATGAAAAATAAAATTACCATGTAGTCCAGCAGTTCTACTCCTGGGTGTGTATGTATCAGAAAGAAATGAAAACACTGATTTTAAAAGATACATGTAACCCAATGTTTATAGAGCATTATTTAAAATAGCCAAGATATGGAAACAGCCTAAGTGTCCATCAACAGATGAATAGATAAAGAAAATGTGTGTGTGTATATAAATATATACACAACGTATATACACACACATACATGCATACGATGGCGTATTACTCAGTCATAAAAGAGAATGAAATTCTCCCCTGTGCAACAACGTGGATGGACCTGGAGGGTATTATGCTTAGTGAAATGAGTCACAGAAAGACATACTCTATGTTATCACTTATGTATGGAATATAAAAAATAAAACGAATATAACAAAGCTGAAACAGGCTCACCAGATATAGAGAACAAACTAATGGCTACCAGTGGGGAGAGGGAAGGGAGAGGGACAAATTAGAGGTAGGTTATTCAGAGCTACAAACTACTATGTATAAAATAAATAAGCTACAGCACAGGGAATGTAACCAGTACTTGGTAATAACTTTAAATAGAGTACAATCTATAAAAATATTAAATCACTCTGTTTTATACCAGAAACTGATATAATACTGTAAATCAACTGTACTTCAATTTTTAAAAAGCTTCTTAAGATTTTAGGGACCAAACCTTAGGATGTAGGTAATTACCACACAATTGTTCCATCAGAGGTTTTGTTTTCTCTTCAAAAGCTAGAACCCACTGTCTACAATGTTGTGCTAGTACCCAAAGTAGTGTATTGTTTTGATTTTGGGTTTTTTTGATTTTTGTTTTCTTGTATTTTGTGGTAGGAAGTTGTTTTATCTGAAAAATGAGCTGATTGTAACACTCTGTGGCCTACAGCTGACAGTAGATGCAGTAAATATTAGACTTCAGTTGAGCAGTACTGCAGTTTGTTTGGTGAGGCCTTATGAACTGTGAAGCAAAGAACTATAGCAAAGCTGAAATATCAATTTTGCAATGCTGTCAAGTTTCCGAGGACACCAGCGAGTCATCTACATTTTGAATCCTTGTAGATCCCTTTGGTAGGACAAATTTCTCTGAGTTCTCCTGTAAATGACTAGAAAAAAGTGTAGGAAAGTCCTAAAACCCTTGAGGGACACTTTGACATAAATACTGGACTCCATTATAAACAATAATTTAGATCCTTCCCCTAGCAGAACAGAAAAATAAAGAGAGAAAAATTAGAACATAGATAAATTACAGACGAATACTTTGCAGACAGTGGTACCCAAGTCAGTAGTGAGAGTGGTTGCAGAATTGGGGAAACTACAGAGATTAATAGTAAGATTTTGTACAAACCTGTTTGGTGATTAATCATCATTATCAAATTTGCCTTCCTCTTTTATTGGTAGTATAGTATTACAGATGAGGGTCTCATTTAAGTTCTTCTTAATTTTTTATTACTTTGTTATCATTGTGTTCCTTTTAATTGAGATAGTGACAAAGGATATTGTTTTAAATATGACCATAGGTTATTCTTTTGGTGAACTAGTTTTTATTGTTCTGTATCTCAAATTAAATGAGTCTCATCATTCTCTAGGGCCCAAAGTGATGCAGTGATTTGCTCAGATCAGAGTGCTTTGCCAGCAAAGGTGTGGGAGTGCCACTCTCCGTCATACCCCAGCGCAGTGTAACCTGGGGTGCTGTTCCAGGCTGGTATGAGACTGCCGCTCTTGGTTACAGCCTTGTATTTTCAGAAAGCACATAGTTAACTAAAGTTAATGTTCCCCCAGGAGCCTCACAGACTCTATCCAGAGTATAGGTTGTGGTAGCCCGGAAGTTGCATAGCAGGTCTCTCTCCAGTAGATTTACAGGAAAATTAAGAAAAGTAACAAGGCATGTTTCTCAGAAAGAAGACGTATCTGTGTGGAAAAAGCAGAGGGAAAGGAAGAAAGAGAAAGCTGACCTGAAATACCAGCAACTTGTGTTGAGCCATCATTAAAGGGAAAGTGAGGAATTTCTTAGGAAGCTCCAGGATGAGCAGCACCAGCATCACCAGTTCCCACCTTTGCGATTCCCTAAATCTGTTCATTTTAAAGACCCTTGTCAACCGCTCCCCAACTTTCTGGGCTTTCCTGATCGCCGTGTCCTTGCAATTCCTGCATCCTCCAGTGCATCTTTCTACAACACCCTTTCCAGCGTCCTGGCCTTTTGCAATAACATACAGCCTCCTTTCTTCCTTTCTTCCCTTTATAGTTTGACCAGAGTTAGGATTATTCCCTCTAGTAGTGAGTTCTAACTAAGCAGCCAACATTGCACTCTTTAGTTTTTTCCTTTTTCATTCATCTCTAGATTGTCCCAGAACTGAATAGCTCCTAATAAAATCTGAGTAACTGTCTGTTCTTGCCATTTTGGGAGCACAGGGAAAAGAAGCCTTTCAGTAAGCAGTATCAGTTGGCAAGAAAGGATTGGATTTACCCCAGAGGCTTGGCTAGCTTACCGGTGGCATTAGCTTCACTGGTGATCTGACTAGGAGGAGCTGACCCTGCTTACGCTGAGACAAGAAAAACTATAAACTGTGTAGGAATTTGTTTTCCTTTCCTGCATTGATGTTTGTCAGCTGAACACCTCACCTCATTTGTCTGCCTTCCTTGAAGGGACTGGTGCATCTTCTCTCCATCCTGCTGCCTTCATACACGGCAGTCTTTTATTCAAGTTTGCAGTAACTTTCAGATTAGATCTCTTTACCTTGTCTGCTTTCCTAGCTTCCTGGTGTGTGAATGATAAGGGACTCCTGGAGGTGGAATCTGAGATAGACCTAGAGACGCATAAATCTGTCATCCAAGAGAGAAGGTAATTCATTACTGGCTAAAGATACTATGTTCGCAACCCTCTTTGAAGGGAAATCCAACAATGAAGGGAACTGCTCATCTGAAAGAGCATCATCTCCCCCTTCCAGTCACTGATCATTGTGCAGCCGGGAGGGATAAAGACTTGCGGGGGAAACAGAAGGAGCAGGGACAGCAGAGAAATTCTCTGTAAACTTTTCACTGTAAATATTGCAATTATCATATGAAAATTTAGAATACAAACTTCAGGAAGATAAATAAGAATTGTACTTCTGGATTAATTAAAGTAGTGCCTGAATAGTCTGAAAATTTAATAAATATTAAAATACACTTAAAATGAGCATTAATGTCATATCTATGTAAAATGGAACTAAAACTTAGAAGTGGGTCATCTTTATCTAACAAGAAGAGATTAGTTGTGTTCAGTAATCCTTTCCCATAGAATAGTTACAAAAAAGTTTGATTTTTACTTTGTAAAAAAAAAAACCTGAAAAACTTCAATTTCTTCTACTTTGAAGGGAAGCTATCTTCTCTTGCATCTAAGTAAATTCACAAAGGATTCTGACTTGGGAGAAATTGTTTTGAAATATAACTTACATTTTATTGGAAAGTTAAAGAATAGTGTTTTTCAGCTTAGAACATAAAGTGAAATTAAACAATGATTTTTCCATGATTTTTTTGTTTAGCAATATTCTGTAAAGTTTAAAATGTGATAGAGAGGAATAGGAAATACATATGTTTATTACAAAACTTTTTGAAAGAAAGGAAAATATCCAACTTATGCAGCAAAATGAAATTTATTTTAATTAAAATTGTAACAAATTACACTTTGTTTATTAGTTCATTGGAAATAGGAAGTTAAAGGAAAATAGCTTACAATTTTTAAACACAATCCTGGGTTCCTTGTTTAAACAGACAAAGGAATTATCAAACGAATAAAAATGAAAATACTGCATAATGCAACATTAAATGTGTTTATTTCAACCCAAATCATAAGAACTCTCCAAATGAAATCAGATCACTTGATCGTAACATTGGGTCCCAGAATGTTCCTGATAAAGAGGAATCCTTTCTAGACTATGCATTGCGTGTGATCTCTAAGTTAGCTTGATTCTGAATGTGACTCTCATATATTCAAACCAAGAGATCTCTTGTCAGAGGAGGAATGGCCAAACTTTTATCAGTTTCAAAAACAGTATTGAGCAAATTTTTCAAAAATAGTCTACATATTTGGAGCCACTGTGCTGTTCTTCTGAGTTAAAACAAAAGCAAAATCACCCAATATCACTTATCAAATACCTTTTGCCTTTTACCTCAGGAGAAATAAAGGTAGTTTATTTGTTATAAAATAAAATTAAACAAAATCTTAATTTTAATACTAAATATGGTTCTTATGCTTAACTGTGTAGAGGTCTTAGACATAAAGATATCAACACAGTGAAATGGTGGTACAAACTATTAAAATAAGAGTATTTTTAGGAAATACCTTCCTGAATCAGTGCAAAATGAAAATCTACTCTATGCCAGGCTATATTCTGAATGTTCACAAGAACATTTGCCAGTCTTTAGGGAAAATACGTGATTCTTTTCTAACATAGCAATTGTCCATGTTAATCGGAATGGCATATGAACAGAATCCTGCTTTTACGGTGTTGTATACTTTTTCCTCTTTCACCCATTTGTCTTAGTACAGAGTCTTTCTTTTGGTAAATATACCAATGAATATTACTAGTAGAGGCAGTTTACTGTATATATATAAAATTCTATCTTAAAGGGTTTATTGCTCAATAAATTTTTGTCATATCAGAATGAATCATACAAATAATCTAACTATGAATCATCTTTTGTTAATAAAGTGCCTAAATTATTTAACAAATTGGGTAAGAGGTAAGCCAAGGATTGGGAAACTAATCTACTTCTTTAATTATTGAAGACAGTGTCCCCTGTACAAAATTCAGATTTCACTGTACTGAATTTTAGCATTAATAATACATAATGCTAGAGAAACTGTACACCGTTCTTTCTTTCTAAATAAGGAGTCTGTTTTAATAAGTGAGAGCTGTGGTTTTATGCTGGGAGCTTTTTTGTTTGGTTATTATGTTGCTGTTTGATTGTTTCTTCTCATTATTTAAATATTTAATGAAAGTTTTATCCAGCTTGTGCTCTGAGGCTCTGAAGCAAAGGGCATAGTTTAAAATGTCTAATAAGTAAATAAATGTCAGAATATGAAAAAAATGGGAAATTCCAAATATATTAAAAGCATTGTTTTAATAATAGAATAGCAAATTCTACTTTTCTCTTCAGATGATTAAGTTAAGAAATGAGATTTAGTAAGCTATAAAATCTTTTAAAAACTTGGCTGTGCAGTGCTAATTTTTATGTTACTATCTGTTGCAGTGTCTTGTGCCTAGTAGTTCATAAATGATCAGTGATGTAAAACAGATCTTGCTAAGGATGCCTTCAATAAATTATCAAATATATCTCTGACATTTTTCATGGTGTCATACATTGTTGTATGTATTGAATCAAGAGGATGGGCAGGGCAGTCAAAAGTATTTTTATTACAAATGGGAGATTTCCAAGTTTTACTAATACCCATATATGTGTTTACAACTAAATAAATATTATGGTGGCCTTTCTACAAAGTGTAATAAAATATTGTAAGACAATGATAAATATTTGACTACTGGCAGTATTCAAAAGAATTTTAGGAAGAGTTCATGGAGAAAGAGTATATAAAAGATTATATTTAAAAGGAAACATATGCTACTTTAGACATAACTCTTAAGTGAGAGGAGTTTGAAGGATGCATTAATGTTTTATATATACATCTTCCACATCAGAGTGAGAAGGAGGAAAAAACAATCAAAGATTAAGTATAGAAATGCACATATTGAAATGACAGTCCCCATAGCTTGTGAGAATTTTAAAAAGTGGTCACTAAAACTGAAGAGGAACTGGCCCAAGGCTCTCAATGTCTCCTTGACTATGAGTTTTAATATTTGAGAAAAACTTGGTGAAACTCATCATATAAAGAAATATAAAGAAATCTTATATAGCATCAAACTTCTCTGAACATAGTCTCCAACACCCTGACTGAGCATTGGTTCTATTCTGTTGTAATGGTATTCATTCAACTAAGTTGGTATTGGTAAATTAACATAAAAATACTGAAATACTCACTGAAGTCACTGAAGATTAGATTATTAGAAAATATCTTAGAAGCTAAAAATTTAAGTCCCTGGTATATGTTATTTAATTCTTTTTATGTATTTAGTGAGTAACCAAATAATTACTAAAATATGATTGTTAATTTTACATTTTCCAGTACAGTCTCAGACCCAGAGAGGTAGTTTGAACAGCTAGCTATGCAACAAATAGTCATTAGATATCATTATTTAATTCTGCATCAGAAGCGCTCGATTGGTGTGCAAATGCCATGACTGAGCAGTATCACTCTTAAGATGTTACTAATGTTGTTTAGTCACAAACTATTGATTGATTGATTATGTTTTTAGAATTAGACTAAAGCTAAGGATACTCTCAAAAAATTAACTAAAAATATATATAAAGAGAATTTTCATATAATCTCAGAAATTGCCTAGAGACATTCAGTTCCATTCATAGATATCGTCTCAGAATCCATGTAGATTAAAAATTCCTGTTCCATTTCAAAGGAAAAAAAATGGAATTTTTTTAACTGTATTTATGCGCATAATCCCTAGACCAGTGATATTTCATGTAGGCTCCATTAAATAAATAGCTTAATGTAAAATCTCAGTAATTGTATTTTTAAATTCATGCATATAATTCTGTACTGAAATATTATATATATTATAGAATAGCTGTACATAAAAATCATAATTTTAAATTATGAGATATAAATATATTTTTAAATATTTTGTTCTGTGAATAAATATACTTTGAAATACTTAAAAGTATTTTCATTCTCTGTTAGACACCCCTGTTATAGGTTAGGAACAAATATTGCAACTTGTACATTTTAAATATTTCCTATTTGCAAAATATTTTGCAGTATTTAATTAAAAACCTTTGTACATGCACATTATTACTATGAATTTTTATCATGGAAACCACATATTATTTTATTTTAATACTAAATTTTCTTCCTTGTTTAGTTAATTAAAGTTGATTAGTTGTCCAAGAAGATGCTCATTTGGGAAATTTATATTTGAAAGAGTATGGTTGTAGACCATTGTGGAAGGACAAAATTCCTGAATTTTGATCAAGTAAAGCTTTCTAAAGCTATCTTCTTTCACAGATACAATACAAACTGCTCATTTTGTAAATTTAAGTGCAGTTGAGTTCAGCAAACATTTTATTTTCTTGATTATTTTGCAATGTTGAACATATGGAGATGGGTATGATATGGTCCTACGAGTAAGTGTCTTTTAGTCTAGTGACAGAACAGCTTTACTGTTGTTTTTATATTTTTCAGATGAATGGATCAATAGATAAGACATTATTGTTTATGCATCTCTTTCTTATGATGTGACTTCACTTCATCACATTTATTTGAACTCCCCAAATACCTAGTATTTGATCAAAAATTCTCTGTTTAAATAATCCAAGCCCTGTCTCCCTTGCTAGAGCAAGACATTACACTGAAGGTCCATAGTTAGAATTTAAATTCAGTCTTATATTGTGTGGAAATAACGGTCATAAAAATTTCCCCTAGTCTTAATCATGCCCTCTCTTAAAAATTCAAGTCAGTTCAGTTTTACCATATAACAGTCTTTTAAATAGTTGAAGACTTATGTCTCCATGAATTGTTTTTTTTTAATTAGCTTCAAAATCTTATTAGCTATTCTCACTTTCAAATTGTCTTATATGATGCATGTTGAGATCTGAAGATTCCTCATAAAGTATATTGCCTTATTCCTAATTCTAGTTCTAAATATTTGGGAAATAAAACAGATTAAATATGGACGCAAAAATGTCCCTTTTATTACTAATAGGGGGAAGTCAGACAACCTAGCTTACCAGAAGAATCAAATCCATCCGCTGGCTGAACTCTGGTGAAGTGACCCCAACAAACTCTGGCAGAGCAAATCTAGAGAAGGCCAGTGGACAGGGGCAGTCAGCGCAGTGTCAAATGAGACAAAAACAATTAAGTGTTTGGAACTAAAATGAGAATATACTACACGTATTCAGCAGATGGCATGTCTTCAGTATTTATGAAAATGATCTTGTTTACACTTACCAGTACTCTCCTCACATCCTCCTGCTGCATCCAAGGTGAATCTTGGGAAAACTTTGAGAGAGGTTGAAATTGGGGGACTGACTGGTAAGAGTGTACTGAGAAACTGCAGTTCTGAAAAGCCAGTAAAGTTTTTGACAGTAATAACTCTAGTAGTAGGTACATGCTGAGAAATTTATTACATAGTACAAGAGTTCAGTTAACTGAGATACAGCCAGTAGGGGTTAGAAGACGATGCTAGCTAAAGATTTTGCTAGTTGGAAGCCTTTTAGAAAGGGGGAATAGAGGAGAAACTGTGTATGCTGACGTTTCTGTCTGGTGTCTGAACACGTGTATCTCTTGGAACTTATACAATAACCCATTATTAGCTAGGAGATACCAAAGCCAAAGGCATAACTATGTTTGTCTTTAAAACCAGTGAATTGATATAGAGTCACTGTATTATACTGGCATGTCATCTATGTAGACAGTAATTTTATCATATTAAGAAAAAGTTGCTATGTATCATACTAAGAAAAAGTTTATAGACAGTGCTCATAAAATTACCAATTATACATTTACCTTTACTAACATCCCCACTTAACATGTGAAAACAATACATGTTGGTAAGAAAGTTGGCCTTTGGGAGTGAGTCAGCCTAGAGTTACTAATTCTAGGTTGGTCATAAACCATGTCATCTTGCATGAGAATGCTGAGTTCCTCAAACTTGGTTCCCCTCAATTCATAGTCATGTTGTAAAAGTTGACTGTTATATAAAGCGTGTTTAGCGTAATGCCTAGTTAGCACATGATACATGTGAAATATTAGATTGAATGCTTTAGATGGTTATGATATGAAGTCAAGGTAAAGTGCCCGTTGGGAATTAGAAAATAAACTACTAGAATTTTATTTTATTGCCCTCTGTATCTCTTGTAATACACTGTACATTCAAAACAAAATTTTAAATGATTATAAAATAATAAATCACATGGATTATATTACATAATGTTAATAAAAACTAAGAAAAGAGAAAAACTCAGTTTTTGGTTTTCTAAATATACACAAGTATTTTTTTGAAGTATACCAAATAAAATGGAGCCTAACAAAAAAGTCATATTTTATTGTTCTTAATACTATAACAACTGTTTCAATATAAGTAAAAATGTACTACAATCATAAACTACATAGATATAGTTTGCATTGTTTTTATATCCTAAGAGAAATAAGTTTATGATTATAAGATGAAGTAAGGAAAAAAAAATAGAAGTTGGCAGAAAGTGTTTGCATATACCTTTTAAATCTTTTATTGTCAGCACTTTGGAATCCAGCTGTTATTGTATTCTGTGAAAAATCAACTTTGCTTTCCCATATAAACTAATTTCCAAAAGAGAAATCCATATATCATGCTATTATCCCTCTGAAAAAATCAGATTATAAACCAGCCAACAGTTAAACCAAAGTTTATGGTTATTTTCTCTTCACTTACTGCTGTAGATTTGAAAACTACATAAAGCCTGTATACTTAGAACCTATTCAAATTGAAAAAAAAATAGAAATTTGGAATCCATGTTACCTGCAAATGTAATTGTCTCTCTGATATTAGAAAAAAATCTTCATATTGAAAATAGCATCTCTTTTAAGAATGGTGTGCATATGTGTGTGTGCACATGCATGTCTGTGTGTGGTTTTATATTTGAAATGGGAAAAGATTAATAACAATGCATTGGTGTATGGCTGCCCCATATAAGCTTTCTCCCACAGTTTACTAACATAACTCAGTTATTTCCTGCACACAGACCTTTATTGCAGTCATTTCCCATGCTTCTTGACTTCTTGCTGTGAAAATAATACATGAACAAAGCATAATCTCTAGCAATCATACCTGATAAAATAATGTTAGAAAATTCTTTTAAGTATTTTCTCCCTACAAAAACAGCCCAAGGGCATCACACTACATATTAAACACTGTCATAACTGAGACTATTTTTTAATTTCTCATTTTTTTGACCACAATGCGTTTGTAATAACCCTTGGCTAAGTAACCTGATGAAGTTTTAATCCAGCTCTGATTAGTCAGGACCACATTAAAACTATTATCATCAGCATATTAGTCCTAATTGCAGAATAAAGTGTCTCTGATGGTAGACCATTGTCTTCATCCCTTTTTCTTTACCCAGCTCCTCCTTCCATTTACATAAGCATTGTCATAAAAAGGACGGGAGTCATACTCCATTCTTCATTTCTGAATTTGTTACCACTCTTGTTTGTCACTAACAATCCCAGTTATACTTAGAAGAATATGTGAGTGTATATGTGTGTGTGCGTGTGTGTGTGTGTGTATGCCACTTTTCAAAGAAAACACTAGCTGCCTGAGACTTACGCTTTCAGTGTTTCTGCTTCTCATTATCAGTCATGTTTTCACTTGGGAAATTTCACTGCTTTTAATGTTATCTTTTCTTTGGCACTGCCTCTCAGTTGATGTGTGTGATTCCCTGCTCCGCATTTAATACAGAATCCACATAGTTCACAAACCAGTCATTGGTTCATCCATCTTTTCCTTTGGTCTTTTGCACTCAAAGTTCTCCTCTTGTACTCCTTTGTCTGAATTCATGACTTACACCATGAAGTTTTAGAAACATGCACTGAGAACAAGAATAGGTAATTATATTCTGTCCTTGAGAAATAGTTTTTACAGCATTAGATGTATTAATATTTCATAGATATATTTCAATATGATTTTACAGTATTTGTTTAAGCAGTATAATAAAAGCAAACCAATTTGGCTATAGTGGTAGAGAGGTATTTCTTTAGAAATTTTTTTTTGTTGTTCTTTGCTTTGTATCTTAAGGTATATCAAATGACTATTAACATGTATTCAGATTGGATTTATTTATTTAACTGCTCTTATGGTCCTCAAGCCTGGAGTATCAGGTATTCTGTTAAAAAACACCCTTTTTTGGCACAAAAATTTATTTCAAGGCGGGAACTTCTATTTCTGCATAAAACCTCTCTAATTTGTTCTTCCTTGTCTGCCTGAGAGGAATTTCTGTGTCCCCCTACAACTTTGGATCTGCTTCACAGCTTTACTTTTTTCCAAGCGAAGCCTCTTGAATGACCCACTGATCTCCAGACATTACAACCAAAGACAAGGACAGCCTGGTTTTCTGCCCCATAGCCCGGGCCATAGTATCTAGATTGATACTGTTGGATAGGGGTGTGTGTGTGTCTGGGCATGTGCAAGAGGAGATTTTTAAAATATATTCACAGCATGACAATATTTGCAGATAACTAAGTCAGCCACTTACTGTTATCATCATAAAGATCAGGCTGATCTCAGAACTGAATAAAGTAACTAGGTAATTGTCTTTTGAATGCTTGTACATTTTGATGTCCTTCTAAGTTCTCACTTTTGACCTTATCTGTTATCAGTCTATTTATGCTTTGTTAGTGATCTTATCCCACCAGATTCGCTGACAAAAAAAATGTCATTTATAATAGTGGTTCACAAGTCAGTCCCTCCTAACTGCATTACTGAATGTCACATGATAAAAAAGCCAACTTTAATTAAGCAATCACTATATACCAAGCATTGGCCTAAGAGCCTTTCATGTTTTTACTAATTTGTCCCTCAAAGGAAATGTATGAGGGAGGTACCGTTTTTATCCCCTTTAGAGAGGGAAATTTGAGCATTTGTGTTACATATATGAAACCTGCAAAATTTTTCTATCCCTTTTAACCCACTTTTAATATGAAATGCTTCAGAAACAGTGTGTGAATCAAAGACATACCTTGAAAGTATTTCAAATACAGTGGAATTCTGACATGGAATAAGTTTCTATGTAAGTGTGGTCCAGTGTTTATGTCATATGAATGACCCCTTTCCCTTTCAACATATTACATGGACAAATCAAACAAAAGCAAGAATTTGAAACCAAAGGTATTTTCATAATCAGAGATATAGAACTCATGTGTATTCCAGTTGTTACTCATTTGACATGTCCTTAGAGAAACAAATTAAGAGTGTCGTTTTCATCCTTGATTCCTCCACCCAGAGATAACAAGGATATGAACTTACTCTATATTTTTACTCTATTTTAACATATGTTTGTTCCTATGTATATATAACATATGTATGTATAAATATGTGCATTGTATTTTATAGCTGCACAGTGTTCAATGGTAGAGATATACTCTGGTATATTCAATTATTTAGATTTGGACCTGTGTCAGTTAGCTTTTGGTGAGTAATGAATACACCACAAGTTGGTGGCTTAAAAAAATGGTCGTTTAGTATTTTGCATAGATCTATAATTAAGTCAGGTGGTTCTGCTAATTTAGACCCGAATTGACTCACATTGGGTAGGCTAGCTCGTGTGTCTATGGTGACCTGATTGGTTGGCTCTGGACTGGCTGATCTGAAACAGCTGAAAAAATGCACCTTTGTTCCATGTGATCTCTAGTCCTTCAACAGACTACCTCAGGCTTGTTTTCATGATTGTGACAAAAATTGGAGAGGGAGTTATCTCAAGCAAATGTTTAGGGAGGAAGTAGAGGATCAAGAGTGATGGCAGAAACACACAGGTGCTTTCTTCGACTTGTACTTCCGTGAAATTTGCTGTTGCCCCATTAGTAAAAGCAAGTCAAATATATAAGCACAGACTTAGTACAGGGGGTGCTACTTTCCCAAAGAGCATGTATACAGAGAGGTATGAATATTGAAGACACTGATGAAATTTACAGAAAAATTCTTTTATTATTTCAGATGTTTTTCTAAAATACACAGTACTACAGAGAATATCCTTTAGCCAATCTTCTTATATTTATAGCTTGATAAAATAATTTTACTTATAGCTCTGAAAGATTCAGTGCTGAATATGTTATGTATCTTGAGTTTGTCAAATCACAAATGACAAATTCTAAGAGCTACAGAATGAACTTTAAAACAAACGAACAAACAGAAATAACACAATGTTGCTTGCTCTGAATCATGAGATGTTGAAAAGTACTAAAAACAGGATATGATTTTTTTTTTTTTACCTGTAGCCACAGGATGCGGAAAAACAGCTTAAGAAACGCTAAGAATCAATGATGTGTGAAATGTTGACATTTTCAGTATTTTGGCTCACACTGCTACATTGTTTGGAAGATGATTGCCTCCAGGATAGAATCCCCATCATTTTATGTCAAACTTGAAAAATATTAAGTACAACACTGGATATCATCCTTACAAAATACACACACTGCCTCGTCAGGAAATCAGCTCCTCTGAGCTTAAAAATGGTTTACCCCTACTTCCTTACCAAGAATTCTAACAGCTATATATATTCATATTATATTTGAGGCCTTATAAGAAAATTTGTCCTCGAGAGCATGAATGGGTAAAATCATTCAAACACCCCAGCTCAGTGTGTATAACTTTGACTCTTTTCATTAAATCTGTGTCTGGAATGCTGATAGAAACATTGGCTGTAGATTACCTTTCACCTTCCATGGGGAAGCTTTGTCATGCTACAACCTGAGCAACATGTGTATGATAAATAAGGAAGGGTTGCATTAGTGTAATGGAGGTTTAAAATCTACTGCAAGTTAAGTTAAAAGACTCATGAGTATCTAAATAAAGTTATATACATGAAATTACTTTTTATATATAAATTGTCAACTGAAGAAAACATACAACCTAAAAGTTGGGGGTTAAGTTTTATTTGGGGACCTTACTGCAAACTATAGCCCAGGAGACAGCTTCTCAGATGGCTCTGAGAAACTGCTCGGAAGAGATGAGGGAGGATCCAGGATACAAAGAGTTTATGCTGAGAAAACGAAACAAAACCGTGCAGTTGCAACAAAAGATTATTGCTAATGACAAAGTAGACATCTTAAGTTAATGATTTTAGTGCTTTTCTTTGTATGGGAAGATCGCAGAATCTGGGCTTACTGAAATTTTATTCCTTAAATATGCACCTTAATTATGTAGAGCCAGTATCCAAAGAATGTAAGGTTTCCCATTTTCTCTCTCCTGAATTCCACTCAGGGCAGGGGCGGGCAGCTGCAAGTGGCTGATGGCTTGATCCTCGTAGAACTGGATTGGCAGACAACATTCCCTGTCCAAAAAAGTCATAAATAACCAAAAGCAGTGATATTTCTCAGAAGTGAAGGTGACTCTAAAACAAGGGCTAGAATATCCCATCTCTGCTTATAAGGGATCATTTGTCCAAGGGAAGGTTTTAGTCAAGTTTGTCTCATAGAAGTGCAATCCCAACAGTGATACTCGGTAAATACCATGATGCTTCCTGCTGTGAAACAAGGCAGCAAGCCCCAAGTAGAGCTGCTTATGCTAAAGTCCACATCACCAGAGACTTAATACAGTTTATGCTCTTGAAGAAATGGAACCTTAAATCCATCAGGAATTACCTGATTAGCGTTAGTTGGGTAATCTGCCTGATAGATCCCTGCCATTTCCTAGATAGCCAATCCACTATTTTTGCCAAGTATAATCTTGTTTTTGCTCCCTTCTGCCTTTAATAGTATTTCATTTTGATGGCTCTTTGCAGCTCCTTTCCGCTTGTAGATTGGATGCTGCCTGATTCATGAATTGTTACATAAAGACAGTAAGATCTTTAAAATTCACTCAGTTGAATTTTGTTCGTTAACACTGCTCATCATCTAAACTTGTGTGTCCCAATTCATAGTTCCAGGATACATTGATTGGACTTGTGACCGCCATCATTTCCATTCTTCAGTTGTGGTCACAGGATTTTTGTTGTTGTTTTATCTCAGGCCACTAAAATAGCATTTTAAATTATAGACAGATCCTCATTTAGTTTAGTTCACACATTTAAATCTAGTCTCCTATTAGGGCAGTTCTTATTTTGAGTGCAGAAGTAGAAGAGAGTTGTCATGATCCTTTCCTAAACTTATTTCTCTATGTGCTGTATTTTTAATGGACCTGTATTTTATCTTTACCTTGAAAGAGCATCCAACTTCCTTATACTTTTCTTAAATTAACCAAAATACCCAGTTTCTAGTATGATCAGAGATCAGTTGTTACCCCAAACAACTAATATCCTCCCACACATCTTAAAAAAACAAGTAAAAAACTCATAAAAGATCATGACTAGAGAAAATACTGGCAGTTTTCAATCACACGTCATAATGTTAACTAATTATTCATGAAGTGAATGGACAACCACTATGTGTAAAATATTTTGATAAGTTCTAAGAAAAATAAAAGAAAATAGCATGTGCATGATCCATGCCATTGAGAGGTTCTTAATATAGTAGCTTCCTATGTTGTAATTCCGTAATCAAATCCGATTTCAATCAAATCAAATCCAGTTAATATGGCAAAGTAATGTAGGAATTATTTGTAGTTATAGGTTTTAATAAATGATTCATGGTAATATTTAGACTAACATTTTAATTAAGCAAATATATAATTCATATAATTAAAATATATTAAATATAGAAATAGTTATATGCAGTATGTTAAAATATATTAAATATATATTATGTATGTGTATGTTTTATATATATATTCACATGTGGAGTGTATAATTAAAAACAAGAGTATGTAATTCTTTACTGGTCTTAAAAATGCACTAATATCAGCAATTTGCTATAAGTATCATTCAGTATATGGAACACCACACATAAAGTTATCAGTGATCCTATTTCTTACCTGAGTGCTAATCATGGTTTTAACTTTTTAAATTAACACAATCAGCCTAACAAACATATCTGCTTATAACACATACTCACTTTGGCAGTATGCATCTGCATAAAACAAAAAGGTCCATACACATTTTAAATACCGTTTGGGGTATGGATCACTAACCTCTTTATGTGACTCTTTCACAAAAGAACCAGTATAGGCTTAGTTTGTACCTTTTCTGGCTCCTTGAGGTGTAAAGTTAGGTTATTTGAAATCTTTCTTCTTTTTAAACACAGGCATTTATTGCAAGAAACTTACCTCTAAGTAACGTCTTTTGCCACATCCTGTAAGTTTGGTTATATTTTATTTTCATTTTTGTTTATATCATGGTATTTTTCTAATTCCCTTTTGATTTCCTCTTTGACCCAATCATTGTTCATTTGTGCATTGTTTAATTCCCACATAGGGAGAAAGCTTTGTAACATTGGTCTTGGCAATGATTTCATGGATATGACACCAAAACCACAGACCACAAAAACAAAAATTAACAAATGGGACTACATTAAACTAAAAAGCTTTTAGAAAATTAAAAGGTAGCCTTTAAAATGGGAGAAGATATTTCCAAACTGTGTATCTGATAAGTGGTTAGTACTCAAAATATATGAGAAGAAACCCTATTACTCACTAGCAGAAAAATGAAATGGCATAAGGATTTGAATAGACATTTCTCCACAGAAGAAATATAAATGGCCAACAGACACATGGAAAGGTGCTAATGTCACTAGTCATCAGGGAAATGTAAATCAAATCCACAATGAGATATCACCTCACAGGATACTTATCAGAATAACAATTGTCCAAAAACAAGACAAGAAGTATTGACAAGGATGTGAAGAAATTGGAATTTTTGCACACTGTTGGTGGGAATGTGAAATAGTAGAGATACTTTAGAAAACATGAAGATTTCTCATAAACTTAAAGCTAGAACTATCATATGATCCAGTAATCCCAATTCTGGGTGTGTATCCAACAAAACTTCAGTCAGAAACTCACATAGATATCTGCACACTCATGTTCACTGTAGCACTATTAACAATAATGAAGATATGGAAACCTAAATGTCCACTGACAGGTAAATGGATAAAGAACATGTGGTAAACACATACAGTGGAATATTATATAGCTTTAAAAAGAAGGAAATTCTGCCATGTGCAACAGAATGAATAAACATGGAGGACATTATTACTAAGTGGAATAGGCCAGTCACAGAAGGACAAGTGCTGCCTGATTCCACTTATGTAACAGTCCAACTCATAGAAGCAGTGAGCAGAGTGGTGATTGCCAAGGGCTGGAGAGAAAGGAAAATGGGTAATAGTTGTTTAATGGGTATAAAGTTTCAGTTATGCAAGATGAATAAGTTCTAGAGATTGAGTGTTTAACATAGTGCCTAGTTAATAATACTATACTGTAAAACCTGTTGATGGTATATACTATTATAATGGTAATTCTTCTCATTATGTATATTTTAAAAGTCTCCTGTTTTTGCTAATAAAACAGCACTATTATAAATATGTTTAAATACAATGCTTTGACTGTAACAGTAAGGTCCTAAAACTGGAAAGTCAAAAAGTAAATGTATTTCCAACTGTAATGGATAGTATCAGATTTCTCTCCAAAAATGACGAGGTAATTGGCCAATCCCCTGGCATACGTGAGTGCTATGTCTTGTACTTAGTGCTAGTAATTAATTTTCTTTGTAAATATTTTGCTACCTAATGGTCATTAATAATATATCATATCACAGTTAATTTAATTTGAAATCCTAGTTACTAGTGAAGTAGATAATATACTTTTGGACTTCACTAGTAAATTGTTTCTTCATATATTTTGATAAAATATAGTATTTTTGAGTTTGTAGGAACTTTCTGGCTATCATTTTGTTGTAGCATTTTTTTCTAATGTTTTCTCAAAATACTAGGTAGTTCTGGCTTTGTTATTTATTTCCAGATGCAAGAGTCATTTATGTTTATTAAATTAACATCTCTTTTCCATAGAGCAGAAATAGTCCTTATTGCTTTACATTACTTTTTTAGATAAAGATGAATCAATTTTTATATCTTTATACTTTTTATGTTAATATTCAAAGGATCAACATTTTTACAATATTAAGTATCCTAGTAGAAATATTTTATGCCTTACCTTGGTCGTCTTATTTTACATCTTTAATAATACTGTGATTTGCCTCGTATAACATCTGTACGTTCTTGTTATATAGATTCCTATATCTTTCATAGCTTTTGTATCTATTTTCTGTAGAATAGCTTTACATTTTCTTTTGAAACCAGTTATTATACATTTATTGAGATAATTATTTTACTGTATTTATTTTTTCCATCTTTAATTGTCTTAATAGCACTAGGAATTTTACAAGTTATTCTTGTTTTTATCATTTACAGTGATACCATTCATAAATCATAATGATTTGATTCTTCCAGTAATTCCACAAATTATGATCTTTTCCTATAACATTGATTTTAGCTTTCTCCCACAAGAGCTACCAATATTTGAGATAGCTGGAATGTTTTTATCTTCTTGGAATTTTGATAGAAATTGCTTTAATGTTTTGCTATCTAGTATAAAATTCCCTGTTTATTTTTGGCTGATAGTCTTTAATATATCTATATATTTTCCTTCTGTTGCCATATTCCTCTAGTTTTCCTATGCTGTTATAATATTCAGAATAGAAGTCGGTAGAGCTCAATCTGCCAAATTTGCATAATTAGTTAACCTTACACATTCATTTTTTTGACTAGAATTCCTAATTTTGCAGCAAGACTGCTGTGTAAAGTAGGTGAAATATGCAACATTGCATTTAGGCCTGGAAAGTTAATAGTAGGGAGCAATTGTAATTGTTAAATAGAAGTTGGTCACAAAGCATTTCATTTATCATGCATTGGAATTACAACTGCTCCACAAACTAATCAGAGATAAAGTTCTTTCTACCTAATTAGATGACCCGTAAGGAGAGTCATGAGTCCTTCTTTATCCTGGAGTGCAAATATATGGAATGTCAGAAACATGAGAGAGATTTCTGTAATAGCTCTTACTTTTAAATAACTTGTTGAATAAATACAGTAGTAAAAAATTTACACACTTATAATTTCCTTAGTTACTGCATTACTTGTAATACTAATTAGATGTTTATTTTATATATATATATACACACACACACACACATATACAGAATTAGCTTGTTCACTAAATGTTTCGTAAGTGTATATCTTTTCCTCTTATCTGATTTTAAGCCATCATAATGTCATTGATTTTATATTCAACTTAACGTACTGGGCATACTCTAACTATGATATGTTTAAGTGTTAATTCATTTGATGCTTTTTCTGGCAGTAGGTGAGTGGCAGTGCATAAAGCCAGAAGGAAAAATACTGCTTCTGTCACTGGGTATGTTGGTGATTTTTTTAAAGTACAAAATAGGTTAGCTATATGGTAGAATTCTCCATTTTAAATGGTGATTCTCCACTTAACAACATGAATTTTCTCTGTTTGGCTTTAATATAGAACTTACCCATGCAAAAGACATTCATTTGCTTATACATTCTTACCAACTTTAAAGTAATCCTTGTATAAAGTATAAAGTGAGGTAGATAATAGGCTTATTTTCATACTCAGTCATTTGTCTAAAGAGATGACTGCATTGGATAACTGCAAAGTCTTTATTATTTGGGACAAAAAGAAGGATTGAACATAAAGTTTAGTTATAAATTATTGCAGATATTTCAATGGACTCACATTATGCAAATTTCAAGTTCATTTGGTTGTGGCAACAGACTAGGAAATCTGTATAATTCCAAACAATAATCAAATAAATCTGAGTAATGCCACTTAATGTCACTCATTGACCAAAACTTTTCCAACAGTTAAAAGTAAGTTTAGTATAGAATATTGTTCCATGTTATTGCTTAGCAACCATAACAATTAATTCATAGAGGGCTGCCACATGCTATCTTGTACCTAAATTAGGTGCAGCATGCCCCCAAACTGCCTGTTTTCATAACAATTTTTAAGTTATTTTAAGCTCAAACTCCCATGCACATATCCACAAAATAATAACCCTACCTTGATGCTGAATCATGTTGAAAATTGTTTATTTTATTTCATCAAACTTAGAAGGAATCATAAATTCTGTTCAATAAAAGGAGACTGTTAAGAATGTGGATTCACATGCCAGGTGGATATAGTAATAAATTTGACAACTAGAATTACTATAATAAAATGAATAGATTTTACTGGCAGTGCAAGACTATTGTACTAATATATAAAACACAAGTGCTGTAAAATATATTTAATGATATGCACGTAAATTTCCCAAAGTATGTCATCCCCATGCAGGGTCTTGCACTATTTGCTAATCACAAATGTTAACATAAACTAATTGTATATTAAAACAGACTTTTAATGAAAATACAAAGTTATGTAGCATCATCCAAGTATACTCAAAATATCTGAGTAACCAGTGCATATCTGTGAAATTCCTGGTTTTAAAATAGACACAGTGAAGATGAAGCTTACTTTTCATGTATAATTATGTTATTGAGAACTTGAGTGCTCTCTGAATTTTCATTTTTTTTTATAAAACTATTCTCTAGGAGATGGGTTTGATGTAGAAAATCAGATCTAAGATGATATCTTCCTTCAGCAAGAGAAAGGTTAATCTTGGACTTTTAGTTCAGCTTTGGCAAATAAAGAGCTTGAAAACAGTCACTCAAGATCTTACAAAAAGAAAAAATTTGTCCAAATTGAAAATCAGTGACTTTTGAGAACTCAGGTTTCAAGGCAAACTGTAACCCAGAATCTGTAAACACAGTGGTATCCAGAGAGTCTCAGCTGAACTTTACTCACTTGGAGCAGAAGCCCCTGAAGCCATCAAATGAGAGAAATATTTAAATGGTAATTTTGATGAGTTGCTGGAGGCTGAAGAAACATCAGTAATTACAGTCTTATAAGGGTCCCTACACTTTCATGTGCTGACCTCCAGAACTCCATCAGCTTCTTATGGGAGGGATCCAAGAAATAACCCTTTATGACCTTGCCAGTGGAAGAAGAGTAATCATTGTGTAACGTTCCCAGAGCCTTCTCCGCTAACAGAGATCTACTCTCCAGTGGATAATCAATCAGTGCAATCCACCATATCCAATACTTCAGAGAAAAAAAGAAGTCTTGTGATTCTATCAAGTGATGCAAAAAAGTATTTGACCAAAAAACCCCCAAAACAATAACCACCACCACCACCTACCTATTTATGGTCAAAGAAAAATATCTATCAAACTGGGGATAGAAATAAATTCCTTAATTTGATAAAGAACATCTACAAAATCTGTAGGTAAGATCATAATATTGAGAATGGACACTTTAGAAGACAATTTGTTATTTCTTTCAAAGCTGAAATAGTCTTACCATATGATCACGTATTCACATTCCTGAATATTTAGACAGCTGTTTGCAACATCATGCCCAGGCAAGGTTTTCTCTTTGGCGACGTGGTTTACAGATAAGCTAGGAGGGCAGCCTAGAATGATCCATATGGTATTATACTGAGAGTTGGAAACATCTTGTGAATTCATGTTTTACTTAATATAGATTCAGTTGTTTACATATAGAATACTTATACATATGTGTCTATACATAGGCTAGTTTACCACATGTATTCTCTTGCCCTGTCAGCAAAGAAGGCCTAAAATCAAAGAATTTAGCAGCAACAAGCACACATGGTGTCCACATCTTGGTTTCTAATACTGTTTTTCAGTATGAAAGATCAGGTCTCCTTAGCAGAATAACTAATTGTAGGACCAGGGCATGAAATATAAAAGGATGAGCTTGGAAAATCTTACAGTGCCAGAAAACAAAAAAGTATTTAAAAATAAAGAAGTAAATAAGAAGTACCTCAGACTAATCATCTATACATAAGACTTCTCCATAATTTTGTGAAGATACACAACCCTCAAGAAGTGAAGCATAACTTCTCACTCTTAGATATGGATTGTGCATTATTACGTACAACAGTGTGCTTGTGCTTGTGTTTATGACTGTGTTGCCTGAAATAGAATGGACCCAGCTAGCGTGCTTTAACTCTGGAGTCTCTGTTCTGCATGACTTATGTCCATTTTCTGGGACTAGCAAGCTACCCTGGCATGTTCTTTTAGAAATAGCTGAAAGGCAAGGGATCGAGTAGAAACATACAAAGTCTGTTAAAATGTCACACTGTCACTTAACAGCTCACGCTATTGACTTAAGCCAGTCTTACGACTGAATTCAAAGTAAGGAGTGGGAAAATGTAAATCATTCCCTTAATGGGATCTTTAAAGTTACGTTCCTGAAGATGTGTAGCAGAGTGAAGAAATGGGCCATTGATACAGAAGACCTCAGGGTGAAAACCATGTATACTGTTTACTTTCCCTCCTGTAATAAATGATAAGAAAATAAATCAACACATATGATTTAGGTGGATTTAGATATTGGACAGCATGGATCCAAAGAACTGGGATCTCTGATAGAGAGAAACAGCTGTTGTGAGCCTATGATCATTATTGGTGTTTGCCAGGTCCCACATTCTCCCATAGAGCACAAATAGCAGGAAACAAGCCCCAGAGAATGGTCTCCCTGAAATGAGGTGGAGATTATAGTTCAGTAAAGTTGAGGCAGTTGGAATTTGTGGAGCAGGATAGTAAATAGAAAGGATCTACATAGACAAACAGACCCAGATTTCTGAACGGTACATGCAAAGGAGACTGAGTAAGGAATTACTGGAGTGCTATATTCAATTAGCTATATGATA
Organism: Vicugna pacos; assembly: GCF_048564905.1. NCBI lineage: Eukaryota > Metazoa > Chordata > Mammalia > Artiodactyla > Camelidae > Vicugna > Vicugna pacos. The sequence goes on along the minus strand of NC_132995.1, from coordinate 66,305,086 downwards.
TATGTGATGACACCATGGTTGAAAAAAAATCTTAATTAAGGACCTTTATATGCATGTGTGTTCGCACGCACGCATGTGCACACACACGCACATACATACACACACACACACACTCTCACTCATTCACTCTCTCTGCAGGTCCAGATGTATTAATTGAGTAATTCTACCAAACATTTAAGGAGAGAATTGTACCAGTCCTATTAAAACTCTATCACATAATGGAAGGGAAGGGAACATTTTCCAACTTTTATGTAAATATCAAACACAAAGATAACAAGAAAAGAAAGCTACAAATCAGTAAGTGTCAGGAGCTTGTACCTAAAAAACCTTTAACAGATTAGCCAAAACAAATCCAACAAGATGTAAAAATTATCATAGTTTATGACCAAATGGGGTTTATCCAGGAATGCAAGACTGGTGTAAAATTAAGCATCAAGCAGTGTTATTCACCATATTAACAGAGTTAAAAGAGATAAGGCATATGATCACCTGAATAGATGCAGAAAATTGTGTAAAAACTCCCAACACCTATTCATGAATGATTCTTCCTTTCTTGGCTTTCTGAAAATCCCATGCTCCCACAAAACTATTTTATTAATCCATTTGTCATCAAATACTGTGTAAGGCTATTTATAATCTGTATAATACTTGTGTGACCAAACCTACCTTTTTACCACACAACTGATTACTGTTAATATTGAGAATATTTTATGCTTCCTACCTTTCTATGTTTTGATTCTTAGAAGCTTTTTGTCTTATTCTAATTACTTGTTGCAAGTCTTTCTCCTGCATGTCAACACCTTTTGCATGCAATATATTCCACATACTTTCTCTTGGTTCATAACTTTTTTGTTCTCAATTTCAGTGTGGTTAGTTTATATGTGTACAGGTGTGTGCAGTATGTCTGTGTAATATAATTTTGTTTTCTAGGTTGTCTTTTGTTGCTAAATACTGTTAATGAATTTTAAAAGTTTACTATTTCTGACCAATTTCCAAAGAGTATTTATTATGAATGCTTGTTCAATCTGGTTTCTATATTGATTGAAACTTTATATTTATCTTTAATCTTAAAATATAGATAATTTAGATTCTCAACAGTGAACTAAACGTGGATACCTAATATTAAACCCAACTAGATTATCATATATTATCTCTCCATTTGCTGTTATTTTGTTTAGAATTATACATCAACGTTATTGAGTATTATTAGAAAATAGTCTTTATTTCACTTGATCTCTCTCTTTTTTTTTTTTGGTTTTGGCATTAAAAACTCCATTGGCTCATTTAATTTATAGGAAACATCTTTTTTTATAATCTCAAGAGAAAAATGTAAGTTTGGAGTTTCCTGGTTTCTGAGGGGTTTTTTGGTAGAGTTCTTAGGAATACAATCTGAGTGGCTCATCTGTATTGTAAAAATAACATTTAGCTTTTAAAATTTTTCCCATAGTTACATTGCTCATTTTGCAAACATTTTCAAATTTATTTTGATAGAGTTATTCATAACATCTTAATATATTTCACCCACTGATGAATTCATAATTATGTATTTTTATTTCTAATTGTATTTTGGAATATGTGTTTTATCATTCTTACTGAAAGAATTTTCTTAAGATTTATCTATTGTACTAATATTTTCAAATACCCAACTACTGATTTGTTTCCTCTTTTCTTTGTATCTTGGTTTCATTAATTTATGTCACATAAATTTGCTTACTGATATTTTTACTTACTGATATTTTTGATATACTCGATAAATCTACTGAGAAAAAGATGTTAAAATGTTAATTTATGGTGTTAGATTTATCAATTCGTTCTTGAAACATTACCGTATTTGCTGTATGTATTTGAAAATATATCATTTGGGGTGTGCGCATTTAACTATTTTCTGTTTTTCTTTTGAATTGGAGCTTTATGAGTAGGTTGTGACCTCTCTTATCTCCAGTAATATTTTTCCCTTAAATTTTGTCTGCTATTGATATGTTTCTACCAGCATTCTAGTTGAGAACATGTGTCTGGCATATTGTTTTGATTCATATTTTTAAGTTTGTGACCCTGTGTTACTGTACTTACTCTTATAATAGAAATTATTTTAAATTACTTTTTTTATCCTTTTTTCCCTCTGTGCATTCTGTCCCTCAGTTTTTCCCCTTGTCTTGACTTAGTTTTTAATGTAATGATTTTTACTTTAACCCATTACTTCTCTCACCTGATTTGGAAGTTACACATTCGAGTATAATGAATTTTAGTGGTTAGAATGGACTATAACTAGTATAACCTAAACCTCACATCTTATAAAAAAAAAAACAAAACCTCAAAACAGATCTCAAAATAGGGAGTACATGTGAAACATAAAACTGTTACAGCTTTTAGAAAAAAATAGGGTAACAATTTTGGGATCTATGGTTAGTAGGCAAGTTTGTATGTTAAACACCAAAGCACTACCCATAAATAAAAAAAGGAGATAACTTGGACTTCATTTGTATTACAAAAGTTTGCTCTACAAAAGACAGTTAAGAGGATGCAAAGGAAAGCTGCAGAGATGGAGAAAATATTTTCAAATCAGATATTCAGTAAATAACTAGTGTCTAGAATATGTAAAGAACTCTCAAAACTCAGCAGTAAAAAAACAGTCCTATTAGAAAACAAGCATATATGTGTATGTGTGTGTATGTATGTATGTATATATTACAAAATGGGAATATACATCTTTTTAAATTTTTCTCATCAGTGTTTTATAGTTTTAGTTTATAGATCTTTCACATTTAAAAAAAAAGATTTGTCCCTAAATATTTCATATGTATTGATGCTTTTTAAAGTAGTGTTATTTTAAAATATCAATTTCCAGTGGTTTATTGCCTGTATATTGGCATACAATACGTATGCGATTGATTATTCAGTATTGGTTTTGGATCTCGCCACCTTCATAAACTCAGCTGATAGTTCTGGTAGGTTTTTGATATTCTATCATATTTTACAATATTTGATCATATAATTTATAAATAAATACTTTTATTTCTTCTTTGCAATTCTAGATTCCTATATTTCTTTTATGGGTTATTGTACTGGCTAGAAACTCTAGGACAGTGCTGAATAGACGTGCTGAGAGGAACATTCTTGTCTGAATCCTGATGTTAGGAGGCAATATTCAGTTATTCATCCTTATGTATATTTTTACCTGTAGACCTTTCATAGAAGACTTTTATCATTCAGGTTGAGTCAGTGCTCTTCTAATATTAATTTTCTGGCATTTTTGTCAGTACTGAATGTTGGAGACTATGGAATGCTTATTTGTATATATTGAGATAAATATACAATTTCTTTCATTTAGATTTTTATATGGCAAGTTACAGTGTGATTGTCTGATGTTAAACCACTCTTGCAGTTTAAACCCAGTTTACTCTTGATGACTTATTATTTTAAAATATTCTGTTGTAATATTTACTAGCATGTTTTTTAGAATTTTATATATAAACTGATTTAGTATATCAGTCTATACATTTTTTAATACCATAATTTTTATTACATTGTACTTTTAATTTAAAATATTTATTAGGTTTTTTTAACATTTTTTATTGATTTATAATCACTTTACAATGTTGTGTCAAATTCCAGTGTTCAGCACAATTTTTCAGTCATTCATGGACATATACACACTCATTGTCACATTTTTTCTCTGTGAGTTATCATAACATTTTGTGTATATTTCCCTGTGCTGTACAGTGTAATCTTGTTTATCTGTTCTACAATTTTGAAATCCCAGTCTATCCCTTCCCACCCTCCACCCCTCTGGCAACCACAAGTCTGTATTCTCTGTCTATGAGTCTATTTCTGTCCTGTATTTACGCTTTGTTTTTGTTTGTTTGTTTGTTTAAGTTTTTTAGATTCCATATATGAGCAATCTCATATGGTATTTTTCTTTCTCTTTCTGGCTTACTTCACTAAGAATGACATTGTCTAGGAGCATCCATGTTGCTGCAAACAGCATTATGTTGTCGGTTTTTATGGCTGAGTAGTATTCCATTGTATAAATATACCACTTCTTCTTTATCCAGTCATCTGTTGATGGACATTTAGGCTGTTTCCATGTTTTGGCTATTGTAAATAGTGCTGCTATGAACGTTGGGGTGCAGGTGTCATCCTGAAGTAAGGTTCCTTCTGGATACAAGCCCAGGAGTGGTATTCCTGGGTCGTATGGTAAGTCTATTCTTAGTCTTTTGAGGAATCTCCACACTGTTTTTCATGGTAGCTGCACCAAACTGCATTTCCACCAGCAGTGAAGGAGGGTTCCCCTTTCTCCACAGCCTCTCCAGCATTTGTCATTTGTGGATTTTTGAATGATGGCCATTCTGACTGGTGTGAGCTGATACCTCATTGTAGTTTTGATTTGCATTTCTCTGATAATTAGTGATATTGAGCATTTTTTCATGTGCCTTTTGATCATTTGTATGTCTTCCTTGGCGAATTGCTTGTTTAGGTCTTCTGCCCATTTTTGGATTGGGTTGTTTATTATTTTCTTATTGAGTCGTATGAGCTGCTTATATATTCTGGAGATCAAGCCTTTGTCGGTTTCATTTGCTAAAATTTTCTCCCATTCCGTAGGTTGTCTTTTTGTTTTACTTCTGGTTACCTTTGCTGTGCAGAAGCTTATAACTTTCATTAGGTCCGATTTGTTTACTCTTGCATTTATTTCTTCTAGGAGAAAATTTTTGAAATGTATGTCAGATAATGTTTTCCCTATGTTTTCCTCTAGGAGGTTTATTGTATCTTGTCTTATGTTTAAGTCTTTGATCCATTTTGAGTTGATTTTTGTATATGGTGTAAGGGAGTGTTCTAGCTTCATTGTTTTACATGCTGCTGTGCAGTTTTCCCAACACCATTTGCTGAAGAGACTGTCTTTATTCCATTGTGTATTCTTGCCTCCTTTGTCGAAGATTAGTTGACCAAAAGTTTGTGGGTTCATTTCTGGGCTCTCTATTATGTTCCATTGGTCTATATATCTGTTTTGGTACCAATACCATGCTGTCTTGATGACTGTAGCTCTGTAGTATTGTCTGAAGTCTGGGAGAGTCATTCCTCCAGCCTCTTTCTTTCTCTTCAGTAATGCTTTGGCAATTCTAGGTCTTTGATGGTTCCATATAAGTTTTGTTATGATTTGTTCTAGTTCTGTGAAATATGTCCTGGGTAATTGGATAGGGATTGCATTAAATCTGTAGATTGCCTTGGGCAGTGTGACCATTTTAACAATATTGATTCTTCTAATCCAAGTGCATGGAATATCTTTCCATTTTTTAAAGTCTTCTTTAATTTCCTTCATCAATGGTTTATAGTTTTCTGTGTGTAATTCTTTCACCTCCTTGGTTAGATTTATTCCCAGATATTTTATTACTTTGGGTGCTATTTTAAAGGGGATTGTTTCTTTACTTTCTTTTTCTGTTGATTCCTCGTTAGAGTAAAGAAATGCAACTGATTTTTGAACATTAATTTTGTAACCTGCTACCTTGCTGAATTCTTCAATCAGCTCTAGTAGCTTTTGTGTGGACCTTTTAGGGTTTTCTATATATAGTAACATGTCGTCAGCATATAGTGACACTTTTACCTCTTCTTTTCCAATTTGGATCCCTTTTATTTCTTTCTCTTGCCTGATTGCTGTGGCTAGGACTTCCAGGACTATTCTGAATAGCAGTGGTGATAGTGGGCATCCTTGTCTTGTCCCAGATTTTAGTGGGAAGCTTTTGAGTTTTTCACTGTTGAGTACTATGCTGGCTGTAGGTTTGTCATATATAGCTTTTATTATGTTGAGATATGTTCCCTCTATACCCACTTTGGTGAGAGTTTTTTTATCATAAATGGATGTTGAATTTTATCAAATGCTTTTTCTACATCGATTGAGATGATCATGTGGTTTTTGTCCTTTCTCTTGTTGATGTGATGTATTACACTGATTGACTTGCGTGTGTTGAACCAGCCTTGTGTCCCTGGGATGAACCCCACTTGGTCATGATGTATTATCTTTTTTTATGTGTTGTTGGATTCTATTAGCTAAAATTTTGGTAAGGATTTTGGCGTTTATGTTCATCAGTAATTGGCCTATAATTCTCTTTTTTTGTAGTGTCTTTGCCTGGTTTTGGTATCAGGGTGATGGTGGCTTCATAGAATGAGTTTGGGAGTATTCCCTTCTTTTCAATCGTCTGGAAGAGTTTGAGAAGGACTGGCATGAGTTCTTCTTTGTATGCTTGGTAGAATTCCCCAGTGAAGCCGTCCGGTCCTGGACTTTTATTTGTAGGGAGGTTTTAAATTGCTATTTCTATTTCCTTTCTAGTGATCAGATTGTTCAAGTGTTCAGTTTCTTCTTGATTCAGTTTTGGTGGACAGTATGTTTCCAGAAACTTGTCCATCTCCTCTAGGTTATCCAGTTTGATTCCATATAGTTTTTCATAATATTCTCGTATGATATTCTGTATTTCTATTTTGTTTGTTGTAATTTCTCCATTTTCCTTTCTTATTTTGCTAATTTGTGCTCTCTCTTTTTTCTTCTTTGTGAGTTTGGCCAGAGGTTTGTCGATTTTATTTACTTTTTCAAAAAACCAGCTTTTGGTTTGGTTGATTTTTTCTATGGTCTTGTTAATCTCTATTGTATTTAATTCCTCTCTGATCTTTATTATTTCCTTCCTTCTGCTGCTTTTTGGGGCTTTTTGTTGTTCTTTTTCTAATTGATTCAGGTGGTGGGTTAACTTGTTATTTGAGATTGTTCTTCTTTTTTGAGGAAGGCCTGTATCGCTATAAACTTCCCTCTTAGCACTGCCTTTGCTGTGTCCCATAGGTTTTGAGTGGTTGTGCTTTCATTATCATTTGTCTCAAGGTATTTTTTAATTTCAGCTTTGATTTCCTCATTGATCCATTGTTTTTTCAGTAACATATTGTTTAATCTCCATGCTTTTCTTTTTTTCTCCTTTGTTTCTCTGTTGTTGATTTCCAGTTTCATGGCATTGTGGTCAGTAAAGATGCTTGAGATAATTTCTATCTTCTTATATTTGTTGAGGTTTCTTTTGTGTCCAAGTACATGATCGATCCTGGAAAATGTTCCATGTGCACTTGAAAAGAATGTATATTCTATTTTTTGGGGGTGTAATGCTCTGAAAATATCCACCAAATCTAGTTTTTCTATTGTAATATTTAATTTCTCTGTTGCCTTGTTTATTTTCTGTCTGGAAGATCTGTCTAGTGATGTTAATGCAGTGTTAAAATCTCCAACTATGATTGTATTCCCATCAATATCACCCTTTATCTCTGTTAGTAATTCTTGTATGTACTTAGGTGCTCCTATATTGGGTGCATATATATTAACGAGTGTAATGTCTTCATCTTGTATCACTCCTTTAATCATTATAAAATGTCCCTCTTTATCTTTCTTTATGGCCTTTGTTTTAAAGTCTATTTTGTCTGAAATCAGTACTGCAACACCTGCTTTTTTGGCTTTTCCATTTGCATGGAATATCCTTTTCCATCCTTTCACTCTCAATCTATATGTGTCCTTCTCCCTAAAGTGGGTCTCTTGTATGCAGCATATTGAAGGTTCTTGCTTTATTATCCAGTCTGCCACCCTATATCTTTTGACTGGAGCATTTAGTCCATTAACATTTATAGTAATTAATGATAGATGTGTGTTTATTGCCATTTTGAACTTATCTTTGCAGTTGAATTGGTATGTCCTCTTTGTTCCTTTCTTCTTCTTTTTGTGGTTTGGTAATTTTCCTTTGTATTATCATGGATTTTATTTAATTTTTGTGACTCCCTTGTAAGTTTTTGACTTGTGGTTACCCTTTTTTGTAAATCTATTAGCCCATTACTATAACTGTTTTTATTAAACTGATAGTAACATGATCTCAAACCCATCCTATTAAAAAAAATTTTAAAGAAAAAAATATATTCTATATTTCCCTGCCTCCCACTCTCAGTGATTTGTATGTCTTCTTTTATAATTTTGTGTTTACTTTATTTGTAATTCATGACTTATCACCTTTCCAGTTGTGAGTTTCTGATTTCTGTAACATCCTGCTTCTTTTCTATTTAGAATAGCTCTTTCAATATTTCTTTTAGCATGGGTTTAGTGTTGCTAAACTCCTGCAGCTTTTTTTTGTCTGTGAAACTCTTTATTTCTCCTTCTATCCTAAAGGATAGCCTTGCTGGATAAAGTATCCTAGGCTGCATCTTTTTTTCATTCAGGGCTTTGAATATATCTTGCCACTCCCTTCTGGCCTGTAGTGTTTGTGTAGAGAAATCAGCTAAGAGCCTTATGGGGGGTCCCCTTGTAACTTACTCTTTGCTGTTCTCTTGCTGCCTTTAGAATCATTTCTTTATCCTTGACTCTGGCCATCTTTATGATATGTCTTGGTGTGGGTCTATTTGGATTTTTCCTGTTTGGGACCCTCTGAGCTTCCTGTACTTGGATATCTGATTCCTTCTTTAAGTTTGGCAAGTTTTCAGTCATGATTTCTTCAAAAACCTTTTCAATCCCCTTTGATCTTTCTTCCCCCAGTCTATACTTTTTGTGATGTCTTTTCTGGTTTTGATATCAGATTATTACTGATCTTAACAGACTTGTAGAAAGAATGTGAAAATATTCCTGCATTTTCAATTTTCTGTAAAAATTGGGGTAGAATTATTTTGTTTTTTAAATATTTGACAAAATCTATCAGCATACCCATCTAGGCCTGGAGTTTTCATAATAGAAAATGTTTTACTTAATAATTTAATTTCTTTAATGGGTATAAGATTATTCAGATGATCAGTTTCGGTAGTTTGTGTCTTTCAAGAAGCTGGTCAGTTTCAAATTTTGGTTGTCAGTTTTTTTAGCATAAAATATTTGTAACATTTCCTTTGTAGTATTTTAATATATCTATGGAGAAGTAGTTTCACTTGGATCATTTCTGATGTTGGTAATTTATGCCTTCTCTTTTTTTTTTCTGACTAGGTAGAGGTTTTTGAGCTATTATGAGCTTACCATCTTTTCATTGCATTCATTTTTCTATTATTTTGATGATTGTATAGATTAATATTTCAATCTGGTTTTGTTTTTCTTGTACCTGAAAACTTGCTTTAACATTTCCTATAGAGAGAGTTTGCTAGTGATGATATCTTGAGCTTTGTATGTCAGAAGTTTTTATTTCTTCTTCACTTTTGAACTGTATTCTTGCTGGGTACAGAATTCTACATTGACTTGTTTTCTTTCCCCAGTTTAAAAACGTTGTTCCATTGTCTAATTGCTTGCATTTTTTTCCTGACGGGAAAGTTGCTGTCATCCTTTTCTTTGTCTGCATGTAAGGTGTCTTTTCTCTCTAGCTGCTTTCAAGAATTTTTCTTTATTACTTATTTGAGCACTTTGATAGATGTGCCTTGATGTAGTTTTATCTTTTTTCATTTGTGTTTTGGTTCCTTGGGAACTTTTGGATATCTGGTTTCATGTTTTTTTTAATCAGATTTAAAACATGTTTTCCTTTCTCCTCTTCTTTGAGATTTAAAAGTATACAGATATTAGACTTTCTGAAGTTGTCCTACAGTTCTCTACTTATCTGCTGATTATTACTTTTAAATTCTTCTTTCTGTGTTTCATTTTATATATTTTTATTATTATGTCTATAATATTTCCAGTCTTTCCTCCTGAAGTGTCTAATCTGTCATTAATCCTGTCGAGTGTATATTTTTATTGCAGACATTCAGTTTTCATTATTATAAATTTGATATGAGTCCTTTAAATATTTTCTGTGTTTCTACTTAGCTTTTGGAACATCTGGAATATAATTATGAAAATACTTTTAATATTCTTTTCTGATAAATCTAAGATCTGTGCCAATTCCGGAGCATTTGCTTGATGAATTTTTCTTGTCAATGTGGATAGTACATTTCTGCTTCTTTGCATGCCTGGTAATTTTGTATTCAGTGCCTGACATTGTGGGTTTTCTTTTTTTTTATTTGGATGCTGGATAGTTTGTGTTCCTATAAATGTTTTTGATCTTTGTTCTGAGCTACCTAGAAATGGTTTAATCCTCTTGAGTCTTATTTTAAAAATGTATTAGGCCATACTGGAACAGTGCTCAGTATTGAATTAATTATCCTCTAATACTGAGGACAGAACCTCTGTGAACTCTATCCTATAAAAAATTATGTCCTATAAATTTTGGATTTTTCCGGTCTGACTAGTGGGAAAAAGACACTGTTATTAGCCTTATGTAAATGTTGAGCTGTATTGCCTTTAATCCATTCAGATGCCTGTTTCCTTGGCCCCAAGTAGTTTCCTCATATATATATATGTGTGTGTGTGTTGATACATACTTAGCTGTATTCTTGAGGGTACCCTGCATAGATCTGTATACAGAGATAGATAGTATTTCAGTATCTATCTATTGGTTGTGTTGAAATATATGCGTATGTTACTTACTGGTTCTGTTTCTCCAGAGAATCCTAATCTATTGCTTTTTGTATTCTGTGACTAGTTTAGTATTTCCTGCTTATGTGAGTCTAATTCTTAATTTTTCTTACCGTCGTTCATGGTACCTTGTTTTCTTATTTTTCAGTGATTGATGTTTTGGAATCTAGTAAAAATTACTGAACTTTTAAAAATACTTTTCCCTAAAAATATTGTTATTTCTGTTTTTATAAGTTTCTGGACAATGACCAGACAGGCCCACTTAAAATATATATTCACTGTGGAGTTGTTTCATGTATAATGATTATGATTCTTAAATTCACATGAGGGTAGACTTGCTATTAGAATTCTTTATGACACGTACCAATTTAGAATTCATAGAAAAAACTAGAGTTTCAACATTTCCTTGTATAAGAAAATTACACATTTTTTACCTGACTTTATGTGTGTTCTCTAATCAGATGTCCCATTCTATATATGTCTCAGGCTTTGCCTTCTGTTTCCAAGTGGTAGGTCATTAGAGATTGACAGATGAGTCAGAGACAAACTTAACTCCGATATTTGATAACTGTGTCATTTCATTATGTCCCATAGTTTATGGACACTGAAAATTTTTCTTACTTTCCTATATAGTTATTCATTTTTAAAGTTTAAAAAAATTTTAAATGTATCCATTATTTTTAGATGCACTGTATCAGGACATTTTTATTGAGTATCTTGGATACAAAATTGTCATAAAGGACTCATGACATGAATTTCTAAAGCAGAATGAAATAATGACCCTGATTATCCTATTGGCTGAATGTTGAGTTTAAAAAAAGCTTTTAAGAATTATTGGGAAGCTAATTCTGTATTTTTAACCATGAATTTTTGTATTAAATTATGTATAATAAATTGTTACTGAAATAACTATGTAATCTAAGTTTCAGACTGGCTAGAAATAAATAAGTAAATAAATAATAGTTTAAAAAAGTAAATAAGTAAATGTGGTGTTTCTAAAAATCTTTGGACAAGTTGTAGAAAATTGCAGTATCTTAAGGAGGACTGAAGACAATGAGAGTGATGTTTGACCAGATGAAGATAAGTTAATGTGACAGCAGCAGTGTTATTTGACTGCGGATTAAAAAAGTAGTGTTTCCATCCTCTTTCCCGCCCAGTGGGGAAAGGATGTTAATGAGGAAAGACATGGAAAAGAAAGAGTGAACTATGAAAGAGTATAATGTATCTGGACTGCCCCTAGGAGGGTTAAGATTGTTTCTTCTCCTTTCAATGAAGTCTCAGTATTGCCTTTGATATTAAGTCACAGTAGCCTTTTAGTAAAAGTTTTATATTAAATTCTCTCTCTCCTGAGCACTTCTTAAATGACAAAAGAAAATGGCAGCATATACTCTCTAGGTAGGTGATGTCTTTATTTGTGGAAAAAGGGTAATTTTTGTAATAATAGCTGTCTAGCCACTCTTCACCAAGCTCAAAGCAGAAAAGCTTTACAACGAACCTTATCTTACTGCCTTGTAGCCGCCTAGTTTCTTTTATGGCAGCTCTTGGGTCTTAATCATCTCTAAAGTCCTCAAAAGCCCCAGTAAAATCGTGCCCCATTTTGGATTCTTAAATGTATTTGTTACAAGATTGAACAAAGGAAGCACCCTTTAGCTTAGACCTGAGAAATGAAAGAGAAATATTTAAAGTAAAAGCATTTCTGTTTCCAGCTTCAAAGGCAAATCAGTAAAGGAGTAATGAGATCACTGAAGTTTAGTCCCATTGTGCGGTTTATCATCAGGCATTATTTCTAACACCGATGAACTACTTTTGGAAAACCTAATGTATATTTTTAATGTTTATAATTATTTTTAACTGTGTTTGCAATCTACATCTACTATCTTAAGCATAAGAAAAAAAGTTACTAATATCCCTTAAGAATTGTTCACAAATGCCCAAAGTTAAGTATATATGAAACTAATTTTTCTCCTAAACATTATCTTATTTTTAAAAATACCAATCAAATGTATTAAATATGAAATGCTATATTCTGTTGTTTTCTTAGGTCTGCACTAAAAAGCACACTAAAAAAATGCTTAGAAGGCTGGTCATTGCATTAAAATATTTTCTGTATTATAGGACTGTGAATTTGGAAAAAATCTAAAATGCTAAATGTATTTTCCACTTATAGGCACAAAAATGTTTAAATTACTTACTCTTTCCTACTTTTACTTATTTCTGGAGATTAATCTTATAACAAGTTTAGGCACTTTCTTTTTTTCTAAAGTTGGGATTATTCATTCCATATGTACCTAAACTTCATGACCTCCTACATGCTATAGTTTAAACAGTTTTTTTCCTGATAGCTTTTGCTTTCAGAGTCACAGCTCCCAAAGCATATGTCACCTTTTGTCATTTGATAAACTAAGCAATATTATTTAATGATGTATATATAATTTTGACATAAGAACTTTAAAATTATGAGTTTCATAATTCAGTGGTTACTACTTGTCAGTCACCATTCTAAGAAGTTTAAATTTAATTTCCACAATAACACGATAAAGTGTTCATTATTAATTTTAGTACTTTTTCACATGAGAAGTATCTGGAGAATATAATACCACTATACTCATAACCACTATAAGGTGAATTTAAGGAAACCTCTGTAGGGGAGGAAAAAACTGTTTCTTGTTGGATTTAGTTATAGCACCTTAAATTAACCTAATAAAAGATTAACACGAGAGAAAGGTTTATTTTGTATACAAATGAGACAAAACAAAAGAAGTAGCTAGTCCATTAAATGGTTAAAGTTAAAAGCTTATGTATCTAGTTTAGTAGAGGAAGAGAGTGGAGAGAAAAGACCTTTATGGGAAGAACAAATAAGTTTCCTTAGGAAAGATGAAAGGATTTTTAGCAGAACAGATGGCAGATAAGAAAATTTGTGATAACATTTGTCTGTACAGGTATGTGTTCTTTCTGTCAAGGTCAGGGTCATAAAACTCCCCTAGAGAATGATTTATGTAGGTTCATGCTGATGGAAAAAATTAATTAATAGCCAATCTAAAGAAGAAATAAAGAATTTTATTTGAGCCAACCTGAGGATTATAACCCGGAAAATAGTCTTTCAAAAATCTCTGAGGACTTTTCCACCTGTTAGAGGGCAAAGCACAGTTTTATAAGTTTCTGACAAAGGTTTATATAGGTCAGAGAAACATATTAACAGCTTACGTTGCAGGCATTCCTGTCTTCTAGTTAATGTATAATGCACAGTCACACGAAGTGGGAGGGGATAGTGGCCCAAATGACAGAGGAAATTTTGTGTTTACATTTTTTTGCCCTTCTTTAAAATTATTTGATTTCATCAGTTCCCCTTTTTGGTCATTAATCCTTTGATAGAATGCCTTGGGCGAACAAATATGTGGTCTATTGATGCCAGGGTGGTTTCTTACCTGCCCTGTATCTATCATGTCCCTCAATGCTGGGTGTCAGTATCCTGGTTCTTTCCTTTCTTTTAGTGAGTTGTACTGGTAAGGTGTATGGCAAGGACTAACCATCAATTCCAAATTGTCCAGTAGGACTTAGGCCAGTGTTACCTTGCATGTGCATATAGAGAACTATGGATGTGATCAATAATTTCAAGTTACTTAGATATCTTTATCTTAGTAGGAGTAGTCATACACAGTGCAAAAAACAAACAGTAATCACTTGGTAAACTACACAAACTGTAATCAAAATTACCAATAGGAGTAATAGTTTCATTAGTAATGATTTAAGCCAAGATCCTCCTAAACCAAACCATTTTCATTATATTTCCCTTAAACTGGGAAGAGTATCATTCACAGTGGAAATTCATTTTTCATATACATCATAAGATAGGTTTTATTAGAGGACTAATCAAGTTTAAAAATACAACATTCAATATGTATTATAGCACAGGTTCCTTTTTGGGAAGCAGTTAGGATAACAAGGCCATGTGATTCTGAAGGACTTCTTTTATTATCCTGGAGACTTCCAAACTGAGCAAGCAAATGGCTTGATTACTGTCATTCAAAGCTGGCTGAGTAAATTTTGTTAAAGCCTCAATGTAAGTAAAGATATCTTCTGTTCCAAGTGAAGGAACAGATATTGTGGCCAAATGATCATACCATTAGAAAGCTGATCCAATCCAGCATGCTCACATTAAAGGCAGATTGGCAGGGGCTTTTTCCAAGGCTACCTGTAGGTGACCTTGAGCCCAGGGGAAACTAGTTGTGTATCTTCCTAACCAATTTGGGGAAGCCAGGCCATGAATTTGTTCCACAAATCCATTGGATTCCTTTAGGAGCTACCTAGTATATACTAAGTTATCTTAAAGTAATCAATTCCAAACCAATCACTGGTCCTCAAAGTTATAGTATATTGACAGTTTTCAGGTGCTGTCCACTGTAATTTACAAGTATTGTTAGGTTGATTATCTTTACTATGAGATGCTTGCTCCCAACAAAGAGGGACCTTCATGTTTAGGTGGCTATATCCCAGTGTCAGCCAAATTAATCCATACCACAGCTGAGGAAAAATGTCACCTCAGAGATGGGATGTTATGTTTTTAAGTGTAGCTGCAGCACAATACTCTGATTGGGATTGAGTAACACTGAGTGAAAAGGAATGCTTATGGCTAGATTGAAAACAGGAGTCATTAACTGGCCAGGTTAAGAGCATCACAATCAGTGGTACTGGTGGTGGCTTGCATGGTACTAGAATTTCTTTCTTCTAAAATAAAATCCCTAATGGCTAGCCAATCTGAACCTTGGAAAGGTGAGCTCCACTGGGTGATCCAAAAGTGCTAGATGTAGGTAATTGTCCTTAAACCCAGCAATTGAATTGATTTTTGAAACTTGCCTATGATTAAGCCCCAAGGTGGAGGTGGCGGGTGGGTGTGTGGGGACAACTTTGGTTCATAAGCAAAAATGGGAGCAATTATGAAAGTTATTAGTATACAGACCTGGTCCAACATCTTGGATCAGCTGTCTACTTCAGATGTCATCTTCTTCTCATCCTGTTCTGGTAGCTCTAGTCTTAGTTAGTTGAAGCCAGATGTCAGCAACAGGAGTTGTAGTCCATTTAGGACGAGAGGCCTTTTTGAGATGAGAAATCTGAGAACTTACTGCTTTAAATTTTGAAGCACAGAGATTTGTAAATAAGATCTAATATGACCCCGTCAACATGGCTGTAAAGAATCCTTTATCTTACGTCTTTTCCAATAGACAAAATCTCCAGGCTGTAACCCATGGCCTTTAACATCTTTATCTCCCTGGAGCTTGCTGTGAAATGAATTAGTTATAGCTTTTCATTTTCTTTAAGCACTTTAATAAGTCTTTGGCAATAATGTAATATATTGCCCTTAAGTAATGTTGGTTTGTACATGTCTTCATCTAAGTGCATAGGTGGCCCAATGAGTATTTCAAAAGGAGACAGTTGGTATTTACCAAAAGGAGTACACTGAGATTGAGAAGCACCAGTGGGGCAGCTTTTGGCCGTGAAAGATGAAAAGCCTGTAAGAGTTTTGCCAGTTGAGTTTTGATAATATCATTAGTCCTTTATACCAATCCTGATGATTGGGGATCGTAAACTCAGTGAAAAAGCTGCAGTATCAGTCAAATATCATAAATAGATTTCTTTATTTTTCCAGTAAAGTGGGTCCCTCAGTCACTATGCAACTTGGAAAGGATCCCCCAAACAGAAATTATTCTTTCCAATGGCAATTTACTTACTGATAAAGCCATTGCTCTCCTGCAGGGATAAGCTTCAATCCAATGTGAAAACTTACAGATCATTACCAAAATATATTTATATCCTTGAGATGGTGGCATTTGCATAAAGTCCAATTACCATACCTCAAAAGGACTCTTAGGAAGGGAAAAGTGACCTTGAGATCCATGAAGTTGTTTTCTGGGATTATGGGCAAATGGTATATTGGGCATATGCCTTGTGGGCTACTGTAGAGGAGGGTTTCTGAATATATTGTTTCAGCCATAAAATCACTCAATTCCCAGAAGTTGCTACTTTTAGTCACATACAGGAAATTCTAAGGAGACTTTTTTCTGCATCTGTCGAATCTCAGATGTCTTAAGCTTAAAATAATCTTTATGTCAACTCTGGGGTTCCAAATGGGTGCCCACGCTTCCATGTGTTTACAAAAATAAAACGAACAATACTGTTCATTACGTAACTATCGCAATACCCCGTTTGTTTGCAGAATATCTTGATGTAATATGCTGTGTGTTCTATGATGAGCAATTTCTAGTGCCATATATTTTATTTAATATAATCTACAGATACCACAGTTAGTAACCTGCATTCCATGCGACCAAAAGAGCAGAATTCTCTTTCCTGTTCTACGGTATATACTCAAATATCCAAGGACCTGTCATACAGTCTTTATGTTTACAACTAACTATGAAGCAAATTCATGGATTGTTGCTCAACTCATGGGATTTAAGCCAATTGGACACTTAAATGACATATGGAGGCAAGAAGCTATGTAATTGTATTGTAGTTTTTAAAATGCCCTATAAATACAGTGAAGAAACATCTTAGTTTTCCCAGAAAATTCTCAATTTATGCCTGCTGCACTGAGGCCCCATAAGTGTCTTGGTTTGGATGATAAACTAGGTAGTTATGTTCCCTATAAACTCACTTCTGATAGTGTAGTTGTTATCCTACTGACCTTTATATAGAGGAGAAAAATACTGGGAGAGCAGTGCATGTTTCCTCAGCTATAGCAGGTATCCTGAAATGACAATCTGCAGTAAAATGGAAGAGTAAAAACAGAAGTATGGAAATGTTAACAAAGATAAAGAAACATATGTTTGGTCTCTTAAATGCTCCACAGGATATTCTTGAAGTAAAGTTTCACAGAACAGACTATCTAGGTAGGCGCTATTTACAGATTGCTTCACAAACTTTGAATGACAATGGATATGTGAGCTCTTAATTCATTTCACAATGCTAAGATTAAAATAATGGTTACTTCTTTGATTTCTGTAAGCAGTGTTGTCTTTTTGACTTTAGTGGAAATTTGTAACCCTATGATCACAAGAGACAGTGGTTTTAAAATTGTGATGAAAATGAAATATCAACACACTGTCAATCTTGTCATACCTGTATCTACCAAGGGAAGAATCAAATTCATTTCTCAAGAATTTGCATATTGTGTGCTTAAGTTCTATAAATATAGTCTCATTGATTCCGCTAAAAAAAAGAGGTAATTGAATTTCAGATAGATTGAGATGATAGTTTCATTCTGATGTAGGTGAACAAGATTTGCCACCCCAAAATGTGTCTCTTTGGCATGAGGATTCATTTAGGCTGGTTATTTTTGAGGCCCAAAAAACTCAGGAAGGAACATTGCCCTTCCTGCTAACTGCCTAAAGAACGTAGACAGAGGACCTGTTCCAGGAAGGAAACCATCACCATGAAGAATGAACTAGATGTGTAGACAGGTAGAGAGCTAGCAAAATCTGTTTGTTAAAATTCCAATCTGTGTCATATTGTCTCTGCGTGATCCCGCAAACATTTGTTTAACAGATATTAGCTTTTCCATCCCCTTCCTCCCTTTTGAGGTCCTAAACCACAACCCACAACATCATCTTTTGTCATTAGCTGGAAGTGGTATTTAAGGTGAGGGCTTCAGTCATTTGAGCGAGTTTCTGGATGTCTTTCATTGTATACATTATTGTGGGCACAACGCAGTAGGCCGGTGACGTGGATTGGTAAAGAATTACCAGACTGAGAAAAGTTTAGGGCAGTTTAATAGTTGCACTGTTAGAGGCAGCAGTGGGCCACCACAGGTAAGAGGTGCCCACGTGTGAGCGCCGGTACAGCTCTTTTATTGGGGGAGGGGGCTGTGAACACGATGTGCAGGGGACTGCATGATCAGTTTGTTCACAGATACCTGATTGGTTGTAAGGTCTGTCAGGGACTTCTCTGAACACTAGGATTTAGGACTTTGGTAAGGGCAGAATGTGAAGCCTGTCTGCCTAGGGTATTGTGAGATGCTCTGTCTCCTGGGGCAATGAGTTTTGTTAGGGTAAACACACATCAAGAGATGTTTTTTCATCCTGCAGAGATGTAGGTATGCAAAGTGGTCCTGCAGTGGGGGGTGAGGGTTGAGGCTTCAGTGGCTCCCGGCACACAGAGAGCCCAGGAGTGGAGAGATTTATGATTTCAGAGACTGCCAGCCGGCTACACACATGTTGTTAAACTTTTGTTTGATTTTCTCCTATTAATCTGCCTCATATCAATTTGATTCTTAGACCACCCAGAAGAACCTAGAGAGACAAAGGAAAACTTCCTCCCTGACACAGTATCTTTATTCACTGAAAACAAATTTGGGGAATGATTTTGTTAAAAAAGCAACAGATAAAATATTAGTTATAATAATACTTAATCTGAAATAAGAATAGCCTGTATTACCACTTGTAAGTTAGATGATTAATACAAATAAAACTGGTTAAATTCATCAAAAATTTTCTTATTGCTTATTAACATCATTAAACATAATTTCTGATGTTACTGAAAATGTTTAAAATACTGTACTTATAATAGAGCTATTATGATTAATATTTAAAATGATTTTTAAAGTATCTTTGACTTTATTACAATATCACTGGACTTAATTTTTGTAGTATTCATGTGCAAGGCTAGTCTGTTAATTAAAACTGAAGTTCCAACAAAATGGCAACTGCAAATTCAGTCATTTTATTCATCATTATAAGATAGTCTTTTGTAATAATACATTTATTCAATTCTCACTTTCTTTCATTATACTTACTTAGGTTAGAATATGCTTTAATTTTTTCTTTCAAGAATACAAAGATGTTTAATCAGCTAGTATATTTCAAACAGTGAAAATTACAGTAAAATTAATTGCCTTTGAAAGACTCAAATATTTTTGTCACTAAATGTATAGGTTAATTTTCTAAATTTATTTTTATTTTTAATGCTAGTTTTGCTTTCCTTTTATAAAATGATATATAACACTGTGAACGTTTAGATATATGAAATTATAGAGAAATTAAAAATGCCCTGTAACACCAGCATTCATAAATAACAACTGTTAATATTTTATATATTATGCCATTGATTTTCCATTGCTGTTGATGTGTTTTATGAAGACCCTTATGTAGGGCTTTCTGTGATCACATCTGCCTCCCTTCAGCAGGCTACAGTCCCTCTAATCTCACTTAATTAGTAGCCAAGTTTATTGACAATAAAGTTGGCATGTCTGCACACTTTTTCCTTTGGTTTCATTGAGACTGCCACTTATTAAACTTGAAGCTAAGGCTATTTCCTACTTTGACTTGCTTACTTATGAATCTAAAGCAAATTACCCTAAATGAAATTTCACAGTTAGTGAATGTACAGCCCTCCAAATGAGTTTGGAGTACTTGGAGCCATTGTTGGTGATGGTACAAGAAAACTAAACATCCTATAATGTGCTGGGCATTTCCTGATCAAGAGACGAATGCTTACCACGGAGAAACAGCCTTTAAGAAGTTTTTGTAATTTTAAGGAAAAAAATCTTACCTTGCTCAAGATATGAGGATCTGTGTGTTGGCTCTAAGCATCTTTCTTCTTTTGTTTTTTTTTTCAGATTATTTCTCAGTATGCTTTATGCCTTATAGTTATGGGTGGTGACATTTTTCCTAACTGCAAAGTAGATGGAACACCTCTTCTCTGTTTTCTCATTTGTTTTGTCGCTATCAGTGGATTCAAGGAACCAGGAATTTAACAATGGATGTCTTATACCAACCTTAACCTCTACCTGAGGATATTTAAATGCATGTGAAAAAGGAAGAAGTGAAATAAATGGCACATTAATGGTCAAAAAGGCGAGTGGGGCCAGGATGTCAGGTATATTAGAAAAAATAGTCTGTGTATAGGGAAGGTCTGTGTCATTCATTGCAGAAGAAGAGAAGAGAAAGGATGCATCTTGTGCCAGTGACTGATGGTTACAGGAAATTAAAGATACTTTTGCATATTAGTGCTATTTTTTCTGGTCTAAATCTCTTAAAAACTCTAGATTATTATATTCAGCTACCTTTTCAACCTTGCTATTTGAATGGTTATTATATTACCTCAACCTTAAAAAATCAAAAACTGAACTTGTGACCATCACCTTGAAAACCTCTATTCACAGCCTTCCTCATCTCATTTTACTAAAACTCCATCTTTGCGTTTGCACAGATTAAGGACACTGGAGTCATCCTTGATTCCTCACTTCTTTTGCAATCTAAATCCAATATATCAGAAAGTTATATTGGTTCTCCCTTTAGAACACACGTAAAATATGACCACTTCTTACTCCTTCCGCTGCTCCAACCTGAGAGCAAACTGCTATCATCCGTTACCTGGATTACTGTAATAGGCCCTCTAAGTGGTCTTTGTGCTTTTGTTCCTATTCTAGAGAGCCAGGTTCTATTGCAGCATGCAGAGAATGGTCCTTTAAAAGACCTAAACTTGATCTTGTCATTCTGCTGCTCAAACCCTGCAGTGATTGTTCATCTCATATAGAGTAAATTAATCAGAGCTTCACAATGGTCTACTCTGTGGTATTCTCTCTTCACTGTGCTCCAGGCACCCTGTCTCCTTTACCGCTCCTCCAGTAAGTCTAGGCACACGTTCATTTTATGGTCTATGCACTAGAAATTTGCCTGGTGCACCCTTATCCTTTATGTTCAAGGCTAACTTCTTCACGTCTTTCAATTCTTTACTCAAATGTTACTCTCTTATTATAGACTATAATTAGCCACGCTATTACTTCCCTTCCTCAGACTCTTGATCTCTCTTACCTGGCTTTACTTTTCTTTTATTCTTATAGTTATTCCCTTTAAACAATATATTTTAATCCATTTATTAAATTTATTTCTTATTACACATCTTCCCCAACCAGAATTCAAGGCATCAGCGATCTTGTCTATTTTATTAAGTGATATACCCCAAGTGCCTAGAACAGGGTCCAGCACAGAGTTGGTGTTCAGGAAATAATTTTTATTGAATGAATGAATGTAAAGCTGAGAGGGGAGATTATCTGTTGAGAGCAATTGAAGGATAAAATAGGACATGCTAGAATTTCTTTTCTCCTGCATTATCAGTTTTTCCTCATTATGGTTTATTGTTGTTAATATATAAACATGTTGTGTTTTCTCTGGTCCATAAAGGAAAACTTTCTTTGCCTGTAGTTTCTCAACGTACTATATCTTTTGCTTTACCTTATAACAAAACTCTAAAAACTATTTTCTATCTCCACGTTTTTCTCTGTCATTCAATTTCTCAACCCAGCTCTCAGACATTTACTTGGTTGAAACTGCTCTTCTCAATCCCCCAGAATCTTCTGTGTAAATCAAATGTTAATGACCACGTATCAGTCCTTAACATATTTTGTATCTGAAAGCATTTGGTATAGGTGGTCCTGCCTGTTAGAAATATTTCTCCATTCAATCCTGATTTTTCTCCTACCACTTGGAAAACTCCATTCAAAGTTTTTTTCTTTTCTGCCTTTTAAATGTTGGAAAACTCCATTTCTTATTACTCATGACCCTCTACAACAACTTTGGATGCTTTTTAAGTAATCCCATGTGTTTTATTATAATTTATAAGGTAAATATTTCCAAACATACATCTCTGTTGACATACTTCATGCCACAGACTCAGGCAAATAATTGTTGCTTAATATATTCACTTAAACCTTATTTTCTTTTTTAATTTCCATACTTCTACCCACTTTTCTTCTTTTAGTCTATTGTATACAAGTGGCCACAGTCATATATTTAAAATACATTAGGTTGTTACTTTTATCATATGTATGAAAGACTCTTTTTCATACCTTATAAGCCCCCTGTAGATTGGCCTATATCTACTTTTCTGAAAATGTTTTATCTCAGTCTCTTCACTGCGTCTGCTTAAGCTACACTAGCCTTCTTAGTGTCCTCATCTCAGGAATGTTTCAGTTATTGTCCCTGCGCCATATTGTCCCCATAATTCATCCTAGTTCCTGCGTGCATGTTACTTTCTTACATGTTACCCTCCTATCTAAAATCACATCATCACTTGCTGATTTTTTGTAGCACTAAATACAACCCCAAATAATATTTTTGTTCACTCGATTGTTATCTATTTTCTCTTCTCTGTTAAAGCATCATGTAGGCAAGGACCATGGCTGTTTTATTCCTCTTTAAAAATATTTGGTCTCCATATAATAAAAGTATGTTTAAGAAGAGGCTTGCATGCCATGCAGCTTAAGATAAAACAGGTGTGTCAAGGGTCCCAAAAACCACCCTTAAGCTTGATGATTCACTAGAAGATCTTAGAAATGGTGTTTTACTAATGGTTCTATATACTTTTACAGTGAAAGAATGCAAATTAAAATTAGCAAAGGAGAGGCATATAGGCAGCGCCCTGGAGAAACCAGGCACAAGCTTCCAGGTGTCTTCATCTCATGCAGTTACAGGGGTTTGTGTAATTCTCCCATCAACAATGTATGACAACACAAGCAAAGTGGTGTCAACCATGGAAGCCCGTCTAAACCTCGACGTCCAGGGTTTGTATTGGAGGTCAATCACATAGTTATGTAACACCTGAATGACTGACCTCACCTACTCAGATGCCAGCCCCCCAAAAGCAAAAACGTGTGTACTGTAAATCACACTGTTAGCATAAACTGCCTGATCAAGTTGGCCCCTTATGACCAAAGGCCTTAGGCATAGAAAAATACACTTGTAAGTTCAAATATTCCACAGGATCAGAACTCATCTTCCATGAGCTGGCCAACTAGTCCTTTTTTGTGAATGCAGAGTTCACACAACACAAAGGCTCTGAATTAACCCTTTCCTGCACAAAGGGAAGTAAGTTTAAGTAGAAAAAGTTACTATTGGAAAAAAATGAAACTTGGATGTTTTCAGAGATGTTTAGGTTTTAAGAAAGATAATCCTCACTTTGTGTATTTCTGTTATGCACATATTTGTTTCAGTTATTACGGGTTAGGTAAAATAACACCCATGCTTCAACAACATGGTTCAATTTTCAGTTAGCACAAAGTATTAGCTATAATTGTATAAAGTACAAATTTTGTTGCTAATCGCCATCCACAAATCCCTATGTAAACAAAAGATGTGCATCATGAGTAATGACCAATTACATTATTTCTGGTGACTCAGTTTACACACAGATAGTAAAGAGTGTAGTTGTGTTACCCCCTTGTCTCCTAGTGATAAATCTGACATACTACAAAAATTGAACCGCATATAATGAAATATACATTATAAGTAATATGATATTATATATTAATAGTATATAGATATAATCTATATATTATGTATAATATCTATATGTAATTTTTATATAGTAATATCCATTTAGAAATATTATACATATGTATATAATATAGAACATACTGTAGTTGAAATAGCTGACCCTGAGAATGTTGACACTGGAACATTCTGCCAGAAGAACTTAGTGAAGGTGAATTTATCAACATAAATGAGGAAAGTGATTATGGTGAAAAGAGTGAAGATGAATCAAAGTAAGTGAAAATAATAAAAAACTTAACCTTAAAAGATCTCCCACAGGTATTTCATGACGTTACAAGTGCAGAGGCTCATTAGGTGGCGTGATAGAGGTGTTAGCTAAAGCTATGGTGGTAATCATATTGCAATATATAAATGCATCAAATCAACACATTGTATACCTTAAACTCACACAGTATGTTGTATGCCAATTACATCTCAATAAAATTTTTTAATAAGTGCCAAGAGCCAAAATGTCTCTAGCTGATCCAGACTTAGAAAGGAGTATGACTGTTTGCTAAGGCATAGGAAAGATACTGGCTTAGGATTTTAAGTTATGCAGCAAGAAGAAAGCAATCACTGTTTGAACTATTCTTCATAAGATTTTTGAGTAAAGAAATAAAACATTTTAATTCTCCATGTTTCCAGTGTTTCAAATTATAATGTACTAAATTCGTATTTTACTGTTTTTTCATTTCCCTATACATTTATAAACAATGGTGTGGAAGTTTTTAATGTTTTAACCAAAAATGTATTAAAGGTCATGGAACAGTCATAATTTTTCCCATTGATTATGAAAACTGCATAGTTTCAGTGTTCACATTTTTATGATTCCACACTACTGTATAAAGTGAAAGCTGCATGTGTTTAACAAAAATCATAATATTTTACTTATTTTTTTAAATCTATGTTTTACCTCAGAAATTTCCCTTCAGAAATCTTTTCTCTTACGGATATCTGAAGGACAAGATTATGACTTGCATATTTTATATAATGAGCACCAGATCATAAAATTTGAATCGAAATGTAAACACTCCATTGAGCATAATTTGTTTGAATTGGATAGGTAGTTAACACTGAAAAAAAGACATAATTGAATTAAAAAATGTAAATGTCTGTATTCTCTTGGAGTTTTAAAATGTTTTCATCCACTAAAGCAAATAATGTACCTAAAAAAAGAAATCAGTGTAACTACATGCACTTGCCCCAATTTCCAAATCACTTGACATTTATGTGCTGTCCTTAAGCTTCTCACTTTCTGAGTTTTCCTCAGTTGTATCCCTTTGAAACTCTGCATTGTTTCCTAACAAAATTTTTAAGGATTAGTCTTATTTTGTAGCAATTTGATAATTTATTTATGGGAACTGTATACATATCTTAATAAAACTTAACTTGAATAGGATAGAACGGTGTCACAGTTTACCTATTCTATTGTTTCTCACTCTAAAGGGAAATTCACCAACTCTAGATGAATATCGGACTTTAGGATATAAAACCTTAATTTTTTCTCTAACTATACAGATGTTTTAATAGAATCATACGTACCTTGAGGCTGAAGACAGTATATGCTATATGGACTTTTAGGTGCACTCAGTGCCTTGGGTCAATGTATAACTAACTGATTGACCCAGTTAAGAATCAAACTTGAGGGTCTGACACTTCCCTACCTTTCTGCAATGTACTGTATTTAATAGATTTCTAACAAAAAATTTCTAAAACTGTATTGTTTAATAGTGTGTTCCTGCTTCTTGAAAAAACATTTCACCTCTTGTGGCTATTATTTTAGTTAGATACAGTATCATTGCAATTCTTTGGAATAAAGATATGTCTATTTTGATAGGGAAAAAATGATTGTTTTGTATATTTATTTAGGTATGTTATTTGGTAGTGTTTCTTCCCTAATGTTAAGAAGTTTTTGAGTTTTTTTTTTAATTTAGCTCAAACAATAATTCTTAGGATTTTTTTGCGTAGTCTATTCACTTGGTGATATATTTTCCAAAAGCTTATCTGTAAGGGTGAATTCTATTTTCTGATTATTATTATGCTGTTCCTTATACCTATGGTTGCTTTGCCAACTGTAAAAAAACTTGCTTATTTTAGATCATTTGACATATGATTAAAGGAAGAAAAAATTGAATTGATTGAAAACATATTAAAGGGATTGATTTGTAAGTCTACCAGATCTTTGAGGCTTTTCCCCCGTCCACTCTAGATGGTTGTGGTTATGCAGGCTTCTACATTACATACATATTTTGTTCCCATATATATTTCTATTATAACTTTTTTTTCATCTTGTTCTATCCCTGTTTAAAAAGAGAATTTTAGAATGTTAGCAGTTTGAATTCTAATACTGCGGTTGCTAGGAGAGAGGAAGGTATCATGAGACACAACATTTCTCTTCTGGAATGTAAAGTTTGAGTACAGAGGTTGAGCAGGAAACCCACATGTCTTCCCTACGATCTCTTTAGTAGGATGGAATTCATATCCGCGGTATGACTGCAGTATGCCACTGAGCAAACCCTGAGCCTTATTTCTGTATTCCTACTGCAGGAAAATAAAAATATAAAATCATTTTTTAAGTGGAGAGATTTCTGAACCTGTTACTCTTTTAAGTTATTCATTAGAATCTTTCTGATATTTTTTGTGGTACTAACATTTTAAAGTCTAATGATTTTGGCTGAATTCAAAGGAAAAAAATATTAAGATTTCAAGGATCTTTTTGTTTGGACTTTTAAAAAATTACAGTTAGTTGAAGAACTTGAAATTGCTTATTTCTATTTAATCTCTTCATGTATTTAGCTACCATAAACTGTTATGTGCATATGTATCCAGGTATATAGTTTATCAAAATTATTACATAAATTAGTATTTCTCTTATTTTATTACTAGTTTCATTTACTTCAGATGAATAATATGTGTATATGCATGGGCACACATATATTTTACTATACATTTAGAAACCCAAACAATTCATAAATAAAAAGAGTAAAAGTAGTATATCCAAAATTACAAGCTTTCTCTTGTCTAAGTCACTATGTACTGGATAGTTAGGAGATGGTTTTATTCAAGCTGTTGCAACAGAGAGAACATTTATTAATGATGAACATCTCAAATAAAAGATTTATAGGGTTAGCTACATAGGAATCATCCATGAGTCTCAGGGTAGTTATAGGGAGGAGTGGACAGTGAGTCCTGTCTGAAGGGTAGAGGTGTGTATATACACACGTGCCACATCTTGATCCATTCATCTGTTGACAATATGGATGGACCTGCAGGGTATTATACTTAGTGAAATAAATCATACAGAGAAAGATGAATACTATATATTTTCACGTATATCTGGAACCTGAAAAACAAAACAAGTGAACAGATATAACAAGAAACAGACTCACAGATTCAGAGAACAACTAGTGCTTATCAGAGGGGAGAAAGGTAAAGGGGACTAAGAGGTACAGAATGTCAGTTATAAAGTGAATTACTCACAGGGATTTATTGTACAACACAGGGAACATGGTCAGTATTTTATAATTCTGTATGATGTGTAAGCTATAAAAATGTCAAATAACTATGTTGTACACCTGAAACTAATAGAACATTTTAAGTCAATTACACTTCAATAAATTAAAAAAGAATATTACAGTAGTCTACAGAAGAAGTGATTTTCAGTTGACAGTGAGGAACAAGACAGGGGATGTGTTTCCGACATGTATAGATAGACTAGAATAAACTGGGTTTATAAATAGAATTGATAGGAAAAGAGTTGAACATTAAGAATAATTCCAGATTTTTAAATTACGGGAAGTGGGCAAAGCATGGTGTAATCTCCTGATTTAGGAAGCACAGAAAGAGCAGTATGTTTGGAGGGAAAATGGTGTTAAGTAGGAAGCACCTGTGAGACATTTAGAGCTGGATGTCATAAGAAGTTACAGGTACTGGCTCTGGAGCAATCTTAACTGGAGATACAAACATGAGGGCTTTTACACACAGTGTATGATGGAGTCAGTGAGTGTAGATGCAGGTTGAAAAGGAAAACGAAGGAGCAAGTACAAACCCAGAAAGCCTCTGAAAGTGAATGAATATATAGATGAGGAGGACGAGACAAAGTACTGAGAAGGAATGATCAGAGAAATAACAGGGGAAAGTAAAACGACATTTTATGGTATTAACAAAATGCAAGAGGAAGAATATTTCTAGAGAGAAGCAGGTCCAATTCTATAGGGTGTTGGTGTGAGGGCGAGACAAATTATGAGTAAGGTATATCCATTGCCTTACTGATATGGTGTTATTGACAACAATATTTAAAGTAAATTTTGGAAGAATTTCCCACATAGCCTCTCTTGGAATGAGATTAGGAATAGCTGGCTGATAAGGATTTGGAAATAGCATGTATAAGGAAATCTATAGGAACGTTTGTTTATTTTAGCTTCATAGAGGAAGTATCTACCTAAATCTCCAGAACAGTCATCAACCACTCACTAAAGCTACATTCTTTTTCCTTCATTAAAAACTATATATATATACACATACATACATATATATATATATAATGGTATCACTGTATATGTATGTATATATATATGGTGATGGTTTTTAATCATTTATATAGTGGCAAAAACTCTGTGTGTGTGTGTGTGTGTAGTTTTGGCAAAAACTTCTCTGATATTTTAGAATTGTCCTTTCTATACCTTCAAAAAACATTTTTTTCTTTGTTCATTTTTCAGAGTTAGTATATTTACCATTACTGATTTATATTCAATTTGATGGAGTCATATAAAAATGACCTTCCCTCCAGCTTTTTAGTCTATTTATATAGCAGTTTTATTTACAGAAAATTAAGAGGCAGGTACAGGGATGTCCCACATACCCCCTGCTCCCACACGTGCATAACCTTCCCCATTGTCAACATCATTCACCAGAATGGTGCATATATTGCAATTTATGAACCTGCATTGACACATGATGACCACCCAGAGTCCAAAGTTTAGCTAAGGGTTAGCTTTCTGTGTTGTATATTCTGTGGGTTTGGCCAAATATATGATGACAAATATTCATTATTATGTTATAGTATATAGTGTTTTCACTGTCCTTTCACTCCTCTGTGCTCTGCCTATTCATTCCTCTCCCTCCCTAGCCACCTCTGGCAACTAACCTGATCTTTTTTACTGTCTCCATAGTTTTGTCTTTTCTAGAACGTCATATAGTTGGAATCATAAATTATGTATCCTTCTCATATTGGCTTCTTTTACTTAGTAATTTACTTTTAAGGTTGCTCCATGTCTTTTCATTGCTTGATAACTCACTTCTTTTTAGTGCTGAATAATATTCCACTGTCTGCATGGTACCACAGTTCATTAATCCAGTCATCTAGTGAATGGCATCTTGGTTGCTTCCAAGCTTTGGCAATTATGAATAAAGCTGCTATAAACATTAATTTTTATAAATATCAACATGTTTTTTTAAACACCATGATTTTGTGTGGATATAAGTTTTCGACTCCTTTGGGTAAATACCAAGAAGTGCGATTGCTGGATAGTATGGTAAAAGTATATCTAATTTTCTTAAAAAACATATTGTCTTTCAAAGTAGATGTACCCTTTTGCATTCCCACCAGCAGTGTTTGAGAATTCCTGTTTCTCCACATTCTTGCCACCACTGGGCTAGGGAACCCAGTGTGGCTCTAATTTTTACATTCCTTCCATTGGTGGGTTGCCTATCTGAGGAGTGCATCCTGACTATATGCCATCTCTGCCACTCCTGCCTGTCTACTTGTGGTTTCTTCTTTATGTCTTCAGTTGTGGAAAATTCATTTTTGCTAGTGTTCTGCTCATTCTCATAAATAGTTGCTCTGCAATTAGTTGTGAGATTGGTGTGTCTGTGAGAGGATATGAGTTCAGAGTCTTCCCGCTCTTGTCATTTTGGCCCGTGGCTTCCCTCCCTCTTGATTTTAATTTTCATGAGATGCAGAGCCAATATATATGGTTTACTATTCTGTTTTCAATGTCTTTATTAATAAATGCCACATATTGGAAAACTTAACAAATATTTGTTTAAAGAATAAAATTAAAAATAATTATTATTATAATAATGTCAAATTTAACTTATATATGAAATAATTAAAATGAAAACATTTAAAATATAGCATTTAATCTATAGCAACTATAAGATAAATATAGTCTGATTTTCTTGCTTTAGAGTAGGCAAAATAGCTTTATTAATGGAATAAATGTGAATGAATTTATTTTACCAATGGAAGACAATATCCTTTAAATATAAACCATATACAGAAATAGTTGGTTTGGCTTAGTTTTAAATTATTCTTTTGTTATTCAGGATGTAAGCATGCATCTATAAATATTACATCTCTGAGAGAAAGACCCATCTCTTCTAGTTTAGGTCTGATCTTTACTTTTGTTCTTCAAATTAATTCCTTCCAAGAAAAAATAAATATGAAATTCCCTTAGGGTTAATGAATTAACCCAAAACACAGTCTTAAAGGCATAGCACCTTCAAAGCTGTTATTTGCTGAAAACCTGTACCTATTGCCATGGAAATCATCTTTATAAACTCCATACGTAACAGATAAAATAATAAGAACAATTTAGCTACAAATAGTGTATAGAAGAATGTAAAAATTAAGTTATGACAAAAATTTAACCAAAGATCTTTTAATTCTAATATATTTTTTCCTTTGTCAGTATATGGTGATCAAATTATGTTTGCATCAGAAAAATTAAAGATGTAAATTAAGTTTAGAATGATTTGGCAAATTCACTGATGTCCTTCAAAGTTCCAGAGACTTAGAGGGGAAATTGTTCAGCACATGATTTATATTTATTTACAGTTTGTTCCAGAGAAGCAGATACAAGTATTTTCTATTAATAGATAGTCAAGTTGATTTTCAGCAAGTAAAATATGTATATAATTTCTAATAGAGCATAATTTATATTATGAGTAAATACTATATATTATACATTATTTAAGTTCACCAAATTTAATAGACCATATAGCAAGAAAAAAAAGCTTTCAATCATACCCAAGTCTCAAAGAATAAAAATAAATAAGAGTTTGCTAAACAGAAACATAGGTATACTTAGATCAGTGATTCTTAAGCTTTAGCATGCAAGGTACTTGACACAGGGGATTGGTTAAAACACTGATTTCTAGGCAACATCCTCAG
Source organism: Vicugna pacos (assembly GCF_048564905.1). Lineage (NCBI taxonomy): Eukaryota > Metazoa > Chordata > Mammalia > Artiodactyla > Camelidae > Vicugna > Vicugna pacos. The sequence goes on along the minus strand of NC_132995.1, from coordinate 66,274,185 downwards.
AGTTTCTACTTCAGTAGCTCTGAGGGGAATAGAGTTCAGAAATTTGCATTTTTAACACATTTTCAGATAATATTTCTACTGCTGATTTGGGGCCACAAATATTGAATCAATGATCCAGACCCTTCCCTGAGGAGGTCTGACTTTAAAACTGAATGACCTTGATTTGATTATAACTATATCACAAGAAAGATAAAATGAAATAGTATGTAAGTTTTCATTTAAAAATATTGTTCAACAGATACAAAAACAGTTTGTGGCTTCAGTGCCAAAAATATTAATGAGAATGACACTCTCAGATTAAACTGTTTAGACGAGATTTGACGTACCTGACTACGGCTAAGTTTAAGGCAACTAGCTTGTTTCACCAGATGCCACTGGCAACAGGGTAGACCTGGTTGACATTTCTAAGTTTGTTTTTAAGAAAGAGATGTAATGTGAATTGGTGTGTAGGACTTTATTAATATTAAAACCTCATGCTCTGTGAAAGACACTTAAGAAAAGGAAAGAAAAGGCATAGGCTAAAAAAGCAACTTTTGTGTAACACATATCTGATAAATGATTCGTTTCCAGAGTATATTAAGAGCTCTCTCAACTCAGTAATAGGAAAACAAACAAGTTAATTTTTAAATAATGAGCTAAAAGATTTGAACTGTAGTTTCACCAAAGAATAGATATGGATGAGAAATAAACATATAAAAAATGCTGAATATCATTACTTCTAAGGAAAAATTTAAAGAAAAACAAGAGATACAGACACATATTAGAATGGCTTAAAAATGACAATACCGATTACTGATAAGAGTTTGAAACAACTAGAATTCTCATCCATTGTTGGCGTGAGTGCAAAATGGCATACTTTGGAAAACAGTTTTCTGTTTCTTATAAAATTGAACTTATCATGTGACCTACCAGTCTCACTCTTGGGTACTTATTTTAGAGAAGTAAAAACATGTATCCAAAACAAAGATCTGTAAATGAATGTTGCTAACAGCATTGTAATAATTTTGTAAAACTGGAAAAAACGTAACTGCTATTAACTAGAGAACAGATAAACAGATTTTCATTCATCTGTGCAATGGAATCCTACTTAGCAATAAAAAAGGAACACACTACTGACATCTCAAAACCTCAAAAGTGTATTGCTAAGTGAAGGAAGTTGGACTCAAAGGCTACCTGCCGTGTGATTAAATGTCTGACATTCTGGGAAATGTAAAATTACAAGGACAAAAAAGAGATGACTTGTTTTAGGGGTTGAAGGTGGAGGTAGAATATTGAGTAAAAGCACAAAAGAAGGTTGGAGGTGATGGAAATATTCTGTACCTTGAAAGTGGTGATGGTTAAATAATAGGAAAAGTTTATAAAAATTCACAGAACTGTACACTATGAAAGAGTGAATTTTACCATATAAATTACATTTTAATATATCTGACTTTTAATATGTAATAGTGCTAAGTTGGTAATTTAAAGTACATAGAAACTGTTTTGGTTTTTTAATTAAAGACAGTACATGAGCTCTCTATTAGATTTAATAAGACTAAACTAATACCATCATAGGTTTCTTTAATTCCTTATTGCTTGTAAAGTGTTCTAGCAAAATGCTTTTTATCTAATTGGCTATAGATTATTTTTCACATTTTCCAGATGAGTAAGGATTTAAAAATTTGCCACTTTTGTCCAAAGCAAGTTGGATTGCCACAGCAAGTAAGAGGAAGAATTGATACTGGTTATATTGTTTTATCTACAGATATAGTTATTATGCTCTGACAGATATTTTCACAAAGACCTCTCCAATCATTCATAAATATTTAAACATATAGCTTCCAGTTTGGGGGTATAGAATTTAAGACTGCAGCTTCAGATGCAAAAGAGGTACTTTGCCCTCTCAGTTTCAGAGGCACCAAACAGTGAAGAATAAATTAAAAAAGGATTTCACCTGACATAGAATTTGGCCATCTGAAAGAAAGTTTATTTAGGGATATCATTTATCATTCTTCAGGAACAGTGCCATCTGCTTGTACAGAATGCTGCAATACTTCATTTAGTATCTCTTATTTCATAAGTTACTTTTTCATTTAATATGTTACAATAGTTTAAAGTACTGATAAATCTAAATATTTTAGCAAATATGAGCACACACTTGTAATTTGCAAGCTATAGCTTATTTGGACCATCAAGGATTCTATTTCATGGAGAAATAATAGTTTATAATAAAATTTCAAATTATTTTTTCCAGAGAAGATAGAAGTAACTTTAGATTAGTTATTATCAGATGAGAACTAACTTGGTTAAAGGTCATATAATTTACTCCCTGTTTTCAACTTAACGATATTCAACTCAGAAGTACCCTCTCATATAATTATCAATGATAACATATTGGGGATGCATTTAAAAATATTCTTATAATGCTCCCAGGCATTTATTGTCTTCTTTAAACATGTTCTACCATACTTTATTACTTAAATAGAATATTTAATTTAAAATATAAAAAACAGTCAAATTTCATTTATAAGTTCTGAATATTGTTTTAGAAGTACATTCCTATAATTTTAGAAATCATATTTTATTTTCTTCCTTTCAATAAATGTCTTGTTTTTGTTTTTCCCGCGTGTATTTTGTGTTTTAAAATTTTTATATTGTAAAATATTAATGACATGAAATTTATATTTTATCCTTTTATAAGTGTAAAGAATAGTGATATTAAATACACTTACAGTGTGGTACAATCATAAGCACCATCCATTTCCATAATACTTTCCATTTTGTAAAACTTAATCTCTACACCCATTAAGTAGTAATTTTAAATTTCCCCCTTTCCCTGTTCCCTGACAACCACCATTCTACTTTGTGTCTGATATTGACTACTCAGTATGCATCCATATTGTAGCATATGGCAAAATTTCCTTCCTTTTTAAGGTTGAATTTACATTCCATTGTATGTATATACCATATCTTGCTTATGCATTCATCCATCTACGAATACTAGAGTGGCTTCTTTGTTTTAACAATTGTAGATAATTCTGCTATAATCATGGGTGTTCAAATATCTCTTGAAGACCCACCTTTCAGTTCTTTGGGTATATACTCAGAAATGGAATTGTTGGATTGTACTGTAATTCTATTTTCAGCCTTTTGAGGATCTGCATACTGTTTTCCACAGTGATTGTACATTTTGCTTTCTCACCAGCAGTGCACAAGCATTCCAGTTTCTCCACAGTCTCATGAACACTTGTTCTGTTTTCTTGGTAGGAACTATTCTATTGGATGTGAGGTGGTGTCTTGTAGTTTTGATTTGCATTTCCCTAATTATTGATGTCATTGAACATCTTTCCATGCTCTTACTGACCATTTGTATATCTTCTTTGAAAACATGACTATTCAAATCTTTTGAATTTTTTTTGTTTTGTTTTGTTTTCTGTTTTTTGGGGGGAAGGGAAGGAAATTCGGTTTATTTATGTATTTATTTTTTAATGGAGGTACTGCCAACCCGGCACCTCATACATGTTAAGCATGCACTGTACCACTCAGCTATCCCCTTTCCCCACCACCGTGATCATTTTTTTAACTGAATTATTTTTGGTGGTGTTTTTGAGTTTCAGGAGTTCTCTATATAATCTAGATATTAATCCCTTATCAGATGTAAAATTTTGAAGTATTTTCTCCCATTCTGTGGGGTGCCTTTTTACTCTGTGTGGAGTGTCTTTTGATACACAAATTTTAAACATTTTTGTAAAGTCCATTTTGTCTATTTTTTCTTTTGCCACCTGTGCCTTTGGTGTCATATACAGTAAATCATCATCAGACCTAGTGTTGTGAGGCTTTTGTCCTACGTCTCTTCCAAAAGTTTGATTGCTTTGGATCTTGCATTTAGGTTTTTAATTTTTAAATTAATTTTGAATTGTGTGTATCGTAATGCTAAAATAATTTCCACTTTTAAGAATATAGATGACTGAAACTCATGCCAAATGTATAGTTTTAAGGATGTTTTCTTTAATTACTTTTTTGAAATTCAGACTATTCATATAAAAAATATAGTCCAGTCAATATTACCTCTTAATACCCTTGAGTGATATTGAAAACAGAGAAGGGGGTAAAAGGTATTTCTTCCTGTAATATTTTATTAGAATTATATGTAGGCTGGGAAGGAATCGTGTAATTAAAAAGCCTCCTTCAATGTTGAGAATCACCTATTTAGATTATTGGAAGTTGTTGTTAAAACACGTTCATTGTACCAGCAATTGCCAGAAACAATAGTATTTGAATAGATATGTACATTAACTTAAAAGAAAAAAACAACTTTGGCCTTTAGGGGATAGATTAGACAAGTAGACGTGTGTAAAAGGGCAGGGGTGTTTAGGAGAAGAGAACTAGATATAGAGGTCGTACTAACAGGAGGATGTTCAAATGGATTGAAATATTTAAAAGAAGAAAGAAATGTACTAACAACAATTTTCAAACCTTCCATTGGAAGGTGTAAGTGACAAAACACTAATTTGAAATAAATACATGAGTATTTATGCATATGTTAGACTACATGATTTATACCTTTCCAGATATCATTGTTTCAGAGATCAAATTCTAGTTATTAATGTTTATATATGTTCATTATTAACTGAGAGCATCATTGATAATTGATAAAAATGACTTAAATTTAGTGATTTATGTTTCCAATTAATATGAAAATAGGCACTTAAATTTGTATTAATATATCAAAGGATTTGAATTATAGGAGAAAAATGGGTTAATCAGTAAGAAAGTTTAAGACTTTAACTAAAGTGTATCTACTATTAATTCAAACACTTCAACTTTGTTAGTGTTAGTAGTTACCATAATGAATTCTTCTACATTTATATGCTGCTTTTTAAAAAATATAAAGACTGTAAAACAATTTTCAGTATTTCAATTCAATTTTTTTTTTAACTCAGTGCCTTTTGACATGTGCTTCTTGAATGAATACTGTGTCTCCATAGCTTTTTCTGAGCAAGCATTATATCTAGCCATTCTGCTTGGTATTCACTTAGACTTTTGACATACATTTGACATGCTGAAAATTACTTTATAAAAAGGCATTATGCTATGAGAGGAAATCAGGAGACTTTAGACTCTAAAATTGTTATCACTTAAATATAATGTGTCCTCATAGCTCATATAAACCAAGACATTTCTATTCAGAGTGATGAGGGTCTGTCGTTTACAACGTGTTATTTCCAAAATCACCCTGATCATTAGCATCCAGTTGGTGGAAGGGGAGAGAACATAAATGAACATTTGTTGGAAATGCTTATGGAAATATGTCACTTCTGTCCACATCTCATTAACTGTAACACCATTATTGTTACTTACCTGCAAGGAATTCTTGGATACTTAGAAATACGATCTATCTCAATGTGCAGAAAAAGAAAATAAACTGTGGTAAGCAAGTATCAGTCTATTATGCATCCCTTTATTTTTTCTCACCTCAGACTTCACACTGCAGCACAAACACTGTAACTTCTTTCATTGTAAATAATGACTAATAGCAATAATGAAGACAGTAACAACTAACATCACTTTAGAACTGATCATGTGCCAAACATTCTTTTGTATTGTATTATCAATTTCTCACAACAATCCTGTTGGTTCAGTAATATTACTACAATTTACAAATGTGAAAATTGACGCCCTGAAAAGTAGGTAAATGGCTACATGTTATCAGAACTATTAATAGAGTTTATTTTTGCATGCAGGAAATTTGAGACAAGGGATTTTATTCTTCAGCATATCTGCGCTGATATTCTTTAATACTGTGATTTAGGGAAATGGTTGGTTTAAACTCTCTGAATCTAGTTTTCTCATCTGGAAAATGTAGCCAATACATACATTTTAGGGCTATTGAAAATGTACATTAAACTATGCCTGGAAATGGCAAAACTGGTTCTTGATCCAGACTATCAAGCTCAAAGCTCACAGTCTTAACCACAGTACTGTTTTTGCTTAAATTCATCATGCAGGAAATGGATATGCCAATACCAGATTCACTTTCACTTCTTCTATTCTAAAATTGACTGTGACACTCTTTGTCACCATAACTATTGACACTGATTTTTAATGTTACAGTTCCATTTATGTGCATGAAATACTTTTTTTTTTAAATTCAGTATTTTAAGGTGTGGGACTAGAGATAATATAAAAATTGGGGGAGAATATCATTTAATAATGCTTGTAAATGAAATTAAAAGAGTTGCTCTCCTCAGCTAGCTGTAATTCCCAGACTGAAGAAGATGAACACGTTCATTGGTATTAAGAATAAGGAGTAATTTTTGCAGAAATAGACTTTGCTCACAACGAATCTGTATGAAGCAAAATGTCACATAAGAAATAAGGGGGGAGGGTATAGCTTAAGTGGTAAAGCATATGCTTGTTAGCGTGCACGAGATCCTGGGTTCAATCCCAAGTACTTCCATTAAAATAAATAAATAACCTAATTATCTGTCCGCCCAAAATAAAAATTTAAAATAAAACTTTAATTAAATCCAGGTGTGTCCAGCTTCTGGCCTTTGCTCTTAAAAGGAAGGAAGAAAGAAAAAGAAAGAACAAAGAAAAGAAAAGAAATATGTAAGAAATAAGAAAAGAAGGCTTAGTAGGTGAAGGGTCCAGAAAGATTGATCTTTTGTTCAAACCTCTGCTTAAAGAATTTAATTGGTCCTGATTACTCTTTAGGTAAAGATCTAAATCTTTAATATGGTTCTGTGCCCTACTTCAGTTAGACTGTATCTACCTCTAAAATATCGTTGCTCATTAGTTTCATTTATTTCCCATGTTCTATTCATAAAATCTTTTAAGTTTTACTCTTCCAAGCTCACTTCTGCATAAGATATTTGTACAAGATATGTGAAAAAACAGCCTCACATAAACATCTCCCTTAACAAACTCATTTGATTTTCAGCTCAAATGCCATTTTATCAAAAGAGCTTTGCTTTATTTATCAGATTATATTAATATGCATCATACTATCTAACATTTGGCTATGATTCTCATCAGAGTAGGAATTTAGCACTTACCAGAGTAGGAAATTATGTATTTATATGATTACTGAATTAATACCTTTCTCCCATTAGACTTCAAGTTTTTTGAGAGTGGGGACTGATTTTCTCAGCTCTTAATGTAGTAAATGGTATATGGCAGAGTTCTGTAAGTAACTGCTGAATAATAAATAAGGGAATCTCAAAAATATTTGTAGTGGATTTCATCTTCCTAATAGTTTTCCCAATTGTATTATAACATCCTTTTCCAATAATAGTCACTAAAATTGAGAACATTATTTTTTGTGGTTACACTTTAGAATACTATTCATATATAAGTCATAGATGAATGACAATCCTGGGAGTTGGACAGCATGATGCAACTGAGTAAAGCAGTGTGTAAACTACCAAGGATATTAAATTATAATCTGTATTGACATAAGGTGAAAGAAAAGCAGGAATACTTACATATTTTCAGAAAATAGGAATTCTAACACACCAAAACAAATTTCACATAAAATAAAAATATTTAATGGCTAACTCATCGATTTCCAATGTAATGATGAAAAGACAGTCTTATAGACTTGCTTATCATTAGGTTTGCAATTTTTAAAGCATGATGCAATCTATATAAAAACATCTGAAATGTTTACATGATTATAGAATGCTTCTATGGTTTAACTTAAAATCAGTTTTCTAGTTAATTGGTACAAAAGCCAATGAGAGCTACTGATTTTTTAGAAGACTCAAATAGGAAACAGTCCTTTGCCAAATCCTCTGATAGCAAGATTAACAAACATAATTATATGCCAGGTTTTCATCTCTAATCTAAATCCTAGCAAACATTTACTTTGAAGGAACCAATAATAAATTCAAAGAGAAAACAGAATCCATAGGGTGAGAATAAAAGATCAACATCTGGCTCCAAGTCTTCTTGTACGCATATATCCAAGCAATTACACAGACTGAGCAATTGAGAATTGAGTTTACAATCTCATTGCAAATTTTTAAAGAACTCCAAACTTCAGTCCTTTCATTTTTATGTGAGTTAATCTATGTTCATGTCCCAACCTGTCCTCTGAATTCTTCAGAGCTGATTTATTTTTCTAATGTCATATGTGCCTCAGGAGCATCCAGCTATCTGGTCTCTGCACACCTAGGAGCTAATTGGTGGAACTGCTTTCCATAAAATATTCATAACAGGAACTATTTTTAAAGTTAATTTCAAAACTATTTCTCTCTTCATTTTAATCTCAAATATTGCCACTGAAATTTTATGTGATATCTCTACCTACAGACAATTCCAAAAGGTATTGCAAGTTATGAACTTCCTTAGAGAAAAGGTGATGTGACTTCATAGTCAGTGGCTCACTACTCTGTATTGCAGCTTGGCTTTATTGAAAGTTGACAAAAACCACCAATCATAGAAGAAACTATAAGAACTTATGCATTCATTTTCTTGAAGGTGCTTTGGTGATTCCATGTATGATGTGCTTTTTTGTTTTCTGTAAATCCTTTGGCCTTGAAAAAAGAAAACAAACAAAATTTAATGTTGCTATACAATAAAATTAGCAGATCTCTTTTCTTTTATTTCATTTTATTTGTATTTTTAGGTAATTGCATAATTTTATACTTCTAAAATTCCACAAAGATAACATACAAAGATATTCTACAAACATGACGTAGACTTTCAGGGGTCCTGAAATTCACTGTAAATAATTTATTTCAGTTGAAGAAGCAAAAGAAGCACATACTCAAATTTTAGCTCTAACTGAATTTACTTAATAATGCTTAATTTTTTAATCAACAGAATTAGAATAATAATTATGCAAACATCATAGTATTAATATGATAACTAAATTGGCTAATATATTTAAAATTCTTACAAAAGTTAAAGTTTCATTAAATATTACCAATTCCAACTTCAATTTCTTTTGATTATGAACTTCAGGATTATATGTGAGTCTATATCAGAGTAATTTTTACTGCAATAGAGTATCCTGTTATAAAAGACCTGTTCAATTCTTATATATTCACTGCTGTCTATAAAATTAAAAATAATTAATAACATTTAATGTGCATGTGTTCCATACATTTGGTATCATAAATATCATTTAAAGTCATCTGGAATAGAAAGCATGTTGTTTTCATGAAAGTGAAATCCTGTTTTCAAAGAAAATAGACAAGAAGAAGAAATTTAAGTATGGTCAAGTTTAATGTGGAAACTGAATGTTGTTTCTAGTAGGCAGCAATTTAAGTCTTGAAAGTGGATATTTCATGCCAACTGATAATAATATCAACTAATAATGTTTCCTAAGTGCTTTTATGCTGAATATTATTTCTTGTGTTTCATATGAAAAGAACATATGGACCATAAACAGAATTACAGAATTATACTCTCTAAAGAGATTATGAAACACAAGTTAAAACTTGCTTCACCTGAACTAAGAATTTTTCACTTGTGGTTTTATTGACTGACTAATAATTAGAATCATTCATCTTTAGATATGTAAACTTCACAATTGGAATAGATGTGTTATTGATCATGACATTGTGTTTATTGCAGCTGTCATCTCTAGCAATATTGCAATGTGTCATCTCTAGCAATATTACTATATATATTGTATATACACACATATATATTCTGAATTTGGACCCAGAAATTTGTTTTTTGACAGATATCTGTTTTAACAATGTGATTCTGATGCATGTTAAAATTTGAGATTTACTGCCTTAAACAAGCAGCTCTTTTACATTTACTCATCTGTTTACCTTTTTGCAGATTCAGTCCACCTGAGATTGTTTTTATTCAGCCTGAAGAACTTCCTATAATATTTTGGTAGGGTGGTTCTGCTGGTGACTGATCCTATTAGCTTTTGTTTGTCCAAGAGTATCTTTATTTGTGTTTAATTTTGAGACATATTTTTAGCTGGGTATAAAATTCTAGATTTGCAGATTTGGGAGGGGAGTTCAGTTCAGTTCCTAAATTGAATCAGCAAATACTTTAGATGAGAAAGCAATGATAAACATGCTTAGTTTAGAAATTCAAACACTCTTTGATTTAGATCCATTTTATTCTTACAGATATGATTTTTTGAATTTATCCCTTAAAAATTTATTTCAATAGGATAGTGTTCTCTTTCTTATTCATTCCAATCAGGAAATGGAATTCCATTTACAAGGATAATTAATTATAACTGAGGTAAATGGTTTTCCATTATAAGAAACTATTTTGAGAATGAAAGTAACAATTCATAAAGAAGCTAAAATTTTAAACCTGATATAGTGACTATTATGGAATGATGCAACTATCACTTCTCATTCATTCTGCTTAATGATTGAGACTGTTTCAATGCAATGTGGTTTTCTAAATTAATATGGAGATTTTGAGGAGATACAAAAATCTATAAAAGAAGACAATTGAAGTTCTTTCTAAACCAAATAAAAGGAGTAAAAATAATAATCAAAGAATTAATTTCATTGATGGAGGAAACATGGAGTCTTAATTTCAAAATGCTCTCCAAGATCCAGAATACTTAAATAATAATGTGTCAATTCATTTCACCATTGCAAAACAAAATAGAACAGAAGACTATTAAAATGCAGGTAATTAATTCTGCTGAAACAAGAAAAAATCAAATTGGTATTGTATCCATTTGCAACACAAAATGTATATTATATATATTTACAGTGAAGCAAAATCTGAAGAAATTACAGGAGGGAAAAAAAAGGATTGTGACCTTATATTCTGTATCAAGTAACATTATTATTCACTGTAAGAGCAACAGAAAGTGTTTCCTTTTGGAAACCCTTTGGCTAAAATGATATCACATAGTCATGGTCCTCCCCTTATCTTGTGATTCTAGTTTTCTTCTGTCCTCATAAACTGAATGATTTCTGAAGCAGATTCTATTTTAACTAGAATTGACTAGAATATCCTCTTTAATATCACAATGTGATGAACATAGCAATTTACTACACAGATTTTCCCTTGAAGAACGTGTTACTGCAGTCGGCAGTAGACAGCCTACCACTTTCAGCTCCATCATAGCGTACCTCTCTGTAGACATTTGCATTAATGACTGACTAAGACAGGGGCACAAGGGCCTTGCTGCTCTGGTCTGATGTAGCAGTCCTCTGATGGGCTATGTGTGCTCCAACTCTCCTCATACAAGTTTGATCAAGCCTTTCTTGAGCCTACGTCACAGTTCAACTTCTTTCTCTGCCCTGTACTTTTTCTCCCCAATCTTTTCCATAGGGTTTTATCTCTTAGAAATATTTTGTATGCCAAATTCCATCTCAGTGTCTGCTTCTGAAAATCACATGCTGTTCCATACAGAACCCACTATAATAGTGCAGAAACCAAAATACAAAAAAAAAAAAAAAGGAACTTGGTCACAGTGTATACTAGATATCACAATTTTTCAGGTATTCTACCTAAATGGAAAAAAAATGAGGCAATACCATATCTACTTGCAGTATTGTAAAACTTGGTCATGAATTTCTTGAAGAACAACCTGTGTTGGTCTAACACTACCATATAAAATGAAATACACAGCATTATTAGATACTGGTAATTGAAATACTCAACCTATTATCTATCTGTGTATTAGAGAAACAGATTTGAATACTAAACAAGTGAAAGAAATGAGAAAGTCAGAATCTAGATATAATTGCTTTTGATACATATTAAACCTGGGTATATAATTTTTTTGTTTGAGGAAGAGTTAAAAAACAAAAGCAAAAAAAAAAAAATCCAGCACTGATAGTAAGATCTTAAATTTTAACAAACCCATGCAAAATTATTGATGCTCTAGTCCATCCCTCAAAATTATTTTTCCCTATTCTTCTTAACCTCAGTAAGTATACCCCATAAGCTCCTAATTTAACTTATTTTAATTATCTGCAAAGTGTTTATAAATCCTTGATATTGTCTTATTTATTTGCTTAGTAATGTACTTGTTACAGACTGTAAATGCAGGACCCTTTATATCATGTGCATCATTAATGTCTTGAAATAGTGACAGAAAAAGCTACTAGCACACAGCAGGTGCTTGAGCACAGTAAAGACAAAGAGATCTTAAAAAGAAGCTAACAGAAGACTAAAGAGAAAATACAAATGACAATGTAAGTATTAATGATGCTCACTTTTATTAGTAATCAGGAAATCACTTAATATAAATGTTACGCTACAGAAACAAAGTATTAATGAAAGTGTACATCAGTGGGAATTGTTGCATTCTGCTGATGTGAATGTAAATTGACAGACCTCACTGAAAGCAATTGACATTACCTAGTACAATTGAACCTTGTGCTTACTCTGTGATCCTGCCATCTCTCTCTTTGGCCTATATACGAAATAAATCCTTTTATTTTTGCTTCAGAAGACATGTAAAATTATGCCATGGAAATAATAAATTGAATTACAATAATGTAAGGAATTAAGACACCTATCAACAGAAGTATCGATAGTTTGGGGATGTTCAGGTAGTACCTGGCAGCTGTGAAATAGATGACAATGTATAAGAAAGGTTAATTATGACAAATATAACATAGAATGAAAAAAGTGAAAGTCACAGAAGAATACACATTGTACTATTCAATTAATATGCTGTTCTAGTGTGCTAAATTAAATAAGGTATTGCTTAGGAATATACCCATTTGGGATGATCTATAAGTGAAATTAAGAGAGAGAGAAACGTAACAGTAGGACAGTGGTTATTTCAACCAAAAAAAAGATAAAGCAATAGAGAGGGAGACTTGGAGACAAAGATGGAAACACATCACTCCAAAATCTATGGAATACAGCAAAAGCAGTTCTAAGAGAGATGTTTATACTGATACAAGCCTACCTCTGGAAATGAGAAGAATCACAAAATAAACAATGTAACCTTACACCACACAGAGAGCACACAAAAAAAGAAAATTACACTCCAGTATTACTGATGAACATAGATGCAAAATGAACAAACAAAACAATGGAAACAGATTCATAGCTAAAGAGAATAAATGGGTTATTACCAATGGGGACAGAGGTAGGAGTGTGAAATATGTGAAGGGAATTAAGAGGTGCATACCTCCAGTTATAAAATAAGTAAGCCACAGGGATGCAATATGCAGCATAAGGTTTGCTGTCAGTAATATTTTAGTAACTTTGTATAGGGATAGATGGTTAAACTAGACTTACTGTGATCATTTTATAACGTATGCAAATGTCAAATCACTACGTAGTACACCTGAAACTAACATAATATTGTACATTGACTGTATTTCAATACAAATAAACAGATAAATAAAATTTTAAAATATACACCTTTAAGTTATTATATTCCAAATTCAAATAATATTAGCCCACTTTACACACAGAGTAATTACTTTAAGTATTATATTTCTGATTTCTTCCTCCATTCTTTATGCCATTGTTTCCTTATTCTCTTATTTTATATATGCTATAAACATATAAACAATACATTGTCACTATACATATGTATAGTATATTGCTACTGTATTTCTTTGGACAGTTCTCTTTTATAACAACTAAAATAAGAAAATTTAATTTTACTCTTTTTCTAGTTTATTGCAGCACCATTCACTCCTTTTTTGTAGGCCCAGCTTTTAGTCTGGTACCATATTCTCTCTACCAGAAGAGGTTTTGCTAACATTTATTTTATTGTAGGTCTACTGGCATGGCATCTCTAGATTTCTGTTTGAGAACTTACTTACTTTACTTTCACTTTTGAAAGAATATGTCACTAGTTATATTATTTAAATATAGGTTTTTTTTAAAAGCACATTTAAGATACCATGCCTTTGTTTTTGGTTTGTGGATTCCCAAGATATCTGCAGTAATTCTTAATCTTCATTCATCTCTGTATGTTTCTTCTTTTGTCTCACTGTCTTCATGGTATTTTTTTTTCTTTTTCTTTTGTTTTCAGAGTTTCAATATAATATGCCTAGGTGTGGGCATATTGTCTGTATGTTTCTTTGTATTTTTCCTTCTTGGTATTCTTTGAGCTTCTTGAATCTGCATTTTCATGTCTGGCATTTGTCTGGAGCTCTGTTGATCTGGGAGAGAGCTGACATTCCAGGTGCTAGACTAGCTGACTAAAGCAGGATGTCCAGATGGAAATGACCAAGCCTTGATCACTACTCTGACAGTGTACCTTGTCCTGTTTTCCCTGATGGAGCAGTGTGCCAGTTGAGGTTCAGGTGGATCAGCCCAGACATGGGGTTCTTCTCACTGTTGAGGGGGCCTGAAAAAATGAATCCTGCAGTTGTATGCACCCAGGCAGCAGGGGGAGAAGAGACTATGGGCCAAGGAGTCGAAAAGTACCAAGTGCTGAATCAGAGTGGAGAGCAGTATCTTCAAGTTTTCTGGATAAGACCTTGAAATGAAGGTACCTTGGCTACAAATGCAGATGTGCAGAAAGCATGGCCAGTCCTAGGGGCACAGGTGAGTCTTGACTGCAAGTCTTTTGGAGACTCCAGTGCATTGACTGTTCATCAAGTCTGGTGTGGGGAGAGCAGCCACCCGCTGTGAGGCCTGCCGGGTAAAGTCTTTGCATTTGTCTGTGTTTGGGCCTAAAAAATCACACCTAAGTTTTTGGGCAGGAGCTAGATTCCTTAAGATGAATTTTAGAAAATTCTCAGCCATTATTTCCCCAAATATCTCTTCTTGCCTTTTCTCTCTTCCTGCTCCTGGGACTACAGTCACACATTTGATTTAGTTCCACAGCTGTTGGATGTCCTGCTTTTGCTCCCCATTCTGACATTTTTCTTTGTGTTTGAGCTTGGGTAATTCCTATTGAATAATCATTAAGTTCACTGATTCTTTCCTTGGCTGTGTTGATTATACTGATGAACTTATTGAAGGCTTTCTTCCTCTTTATTATGTGTTTTTAATTTCTTCAATTTTCCTTTGATTATTTTATAATTTCCATTTCTCTGCTAAAATTACCCATCTGATCATGCGTGTTATCCTCCCATTTAGTTAGAGCTTTCAGAGCTCTGAATATGTTAATCATAGTTATTTTAAGTCCCTATAAGATAGTTGTAACATCTCTCTCATATCTGAGTCTGGGTCTGGTTAGTTTGATTGCTCTTTCTTTGGGTGTGTTTTGTTTTGTTTTTTGTTTTTTCTTCTATCTTTTTGAGTCCTTATAGTATTTTGTTGAAAACTAGACATGTTATATAGAGCAGTAGACTCTGAAATAATAATTTTTTGCCACAAAATAGTCACAGCTCTCCTTCTGCTAGGCTCTTGGTTCACTTTTTCAGTCTAGTTTAGGAATCGGGCTGCATTTGACATTTGTTTTTGTTGTGATTTCCCCCAATGCAACATAGTCCTCTGATTTACAGAGACCTAGTATCTAGGGTGGCTGGTGCTTTATCAGAGCAAAATTTGTTTGATTCTGAATTTTGGGTTTCCCTTTCTGCTGTGACTCAGAGACAGCATTTTTGTCTGCTGTTCTTCTTCTGTCTTCCTAGCATTCTGTAATTCTTGAATTACAGCACTTCTGTAATTGTGATTCAAGCCGTCTGGATCGGTGATGGTGTGGAGGGAAACAGTCTCCGTTCTTGAGTTTTAGACTCAGTCTCGGGAATGCACCATGACTCCAGGGGATATGACTTCCTTAGTTCTTTTCCTTCTCTGCCTGAAATTTTGGGCTCAGTGCTTAATTCTAGCCCCTCCCCTAGGATGTAGCTTAATCCCTCCTTTGTCATTGCTCTCCCTCACCTGAAATGAACCTTCACCAATCAAAGCTAACAGCATTACTCTTTCTTTGCAGCACACTGTGTTTTGTGGTGGAGTTAGAGGGAAGGATCCAGTAAGAGTCACTTGTCCCTTCCTATGACTAATGGGCCCCTCCTCCAGGTCTGCCTCACAGTTGGCACAGCCACAGGCTCTTTCTGATCTTCTCAGTGAGCTCTGGGCAGGTTTATGCAGAAAGAACTGACAGGAAGGTACAAACTCTTCCCAATTTCTGTAGCCCCCAAGGGTTTCATTGCGTCAGTAGCTTCTTCCCGGTATGTGATTGTCTCCACCTCAGCTGGGTGAGTTTCAGCACCTCTTCTCTTCCTGTGGGCAGTGTCTTTCCTTAAATTTGGAGTCAGTTTACTCTGTAACCACAGATTTCTGATTAGGTCTAAAATGTCTTGAATTTGAAGTTAGTCCAACTCTTTCAAGTTGCTTCTAGTTTTCTACATTCTGGTGAGGAAACTAGAAGTACTGTGGTTAGTTTTAGTTCAGCAAATATTTATTTTGTTCCAATGAGTGTATAGTAATATATGTTATATAGACTCCAGATGGCATTTCAGTGAATGTACTAGAGATACTCACTAAAATCTCGGATAAAATGGCATAAGTTATTTTCTTTTTGAAAAGAGCAAGTCTTAAAATGTCATTTATATGACTAATAATGGGCTAGTTAAATAATTTAGAATTAAGCATTTAAAGTGTCTGAAATTCAAAGGTAATGCAAATCACTTATTGATAGAAATTTAGAAAATATCAGTGGTTTTCTATGAACAATTAAATAGGCAGTTTCTGCATGCTGTGGCCATTATGAAATAATTTGCAGGAGGTTCATTTGATTCAGAAAATGATCAATGTTAATTACTTAGAAATGGCAATATAAATATTGATCAATAATAACATTCTCTTCCCTTTAATGAGTATAACTCTGTCATTAGTAACTGAAACCCTAGTTATACAGATTGTAGGATAATGATAATTAACTCCAAAAGGTTCAAATATATTGCAGGATAATGATAGTTTACTCCAAAAAGGCTCAAATCACCCCATCACTCAAGTAATATTAATCTATGTCAGGTGAAGACAGCAGATGTCACAGAGAATTTCTTTCAGGAAGCTATGTACAAATCAGAGATTATTATCCCATCCTGAAAGCTATCTTCCCTATTCTCAATTATTTTAACATATGTTACCTAATTTCAAAGAATCTCTTTAAAATGATAAACACATATACTTCCGTTCTCTTAATAATAAATAATTTGTATCACACATTTCAATTTACAGTACTGCCTTTGCATTGACTATTAAATAATTCTATAACTAATTTATTCTTTCACAGAACTTAAGCCTCTTTTAACTTCAACCTGCAATTTTAGTCCATGTGACTAGAAAGGTGAATAATACAGTATTTCTGAGATCAAGGAACTAATTAATAGGAGAAACGTGGGGGATGAAATAGGATTCAGTGGATTAATGCTATAATAGAGGTATGGCCAATATAATTTAGATATGCCTAAAAAGGATTATTTACCTCTGCCCTATAATGACTAGAGAAGGACCATGGTGGAGAGGTTAAAGAGTAAGAATGTGAATGCCCTTAGTTTTTATAATAAATTTCAGAGGATAAAGGAGGCATATGCCCCCTTGACTTGGGAGACATAAATTGATGTCATTGTTTGGGATAATACAGGCCATTGCTTTAAAACAAAGAGCAGCCCAGTTACATGAAACGCTCAAGGAGGTTTTCCATGTGCAAAATAAGTAAACAGTGCCAGGAAGTGAGTTACAGTCTTGACATCAAACATGGAGGTTATTTATGGAATTTCTTTCTTACTCTTCATAATTACATTAATCAAGCTGAAAATATATATTATTTAATTATTGAATGTTTGATAAGTACTGATTAGCAATGCTATGGAGGCAGAATCATGAGCCCAACGAAGATGTCTAATCCTGAGGAGAATTAAGATTACAGATAAACCTAAGATTCTGACTTTAAACTGGGAGGTTATCTTGGGTTATTCAGGTAGGACCAATGCAAACACAGGGACTCTTATTGAGAAGGTGAGACTGAAGAATCAAATAACACAAGGAGATATGATAATGGAAATAAGTGTAGCCTGAGCAGTTGCTGGATGGAGGATGAAGGCCGTAAGCCAAGGAGTGAGGTCAGCCTGTAGATTATAAAAAGCAAAGAAACAGGTTCTCCCTGGAGCCCCCAGAAAGGAATACAGCCCTGCTGACGCCTTGATTTTACACAGTGAAATCCAGCTCAGATTTCTGAACTACAAAACTGTAGGATGATAAATTTGTGTCATTTTAAGCCACTTAGTTTGTGGCCATTGGTTTTCTAATACAAAGTGTATACAACTCATTTTGAAAACTAATACGGCTGCTGAACATATTTGGTTAACAAAATAACATAATCCCATTTAATAACAGATTATCCTAGTGGGAGATAATGTCACGGAAATATTCTCTTAGTATGGGAGAATCTCGTGGGCAGAGAAGCCAATAAAGGCCAACATAACTGAGAGGCAGATTGATTGACTAACGTGGTAGAATTAAGTGATGCCCAGGCTCTTTGGTGGTATTCAGTTAATCATGGAAATCTTGGGATGGAAATTAGTAAATATCATTTGAATTTGATCTCCAAAGAACAAGTCATCCAATTCTCATACTTAGATATTTCACACCTCAGAATTCCTTAAATGAAGTGAAGCCTTAATGCTCTTAAGGAGATACTCTGATATTTATTATAAATCCTTCATTTAACACTCCCCAAAGAGATATGTGACCAGTAATTACCAGAGTAACTGTGCACTGGGGAAAGAAAGCTACCTAGGTGTTGCAGGAATTATTCAGCAGTGGCTGCAAGTTGTAACTCCTTTATGAACACAGTGTTTTATAGTGACTCACCGTTCAGAGTATCAGTTTTAAGGGTCAGGTGGTACAGTTTTAATCCAAATCTGCTTAACTATAGGCCCTAATTATCTGTCTGTTGTTTCTCCTGCTTCCCAATGTGTAGTTGGAATGTATATCCTCAGCATTGAGAGAAACTACATTTTCCCCTTAAGTAAGTGATACTGTGATAGGAAACGTCAAATGGAAGTCCCTGGAACTTGGTTACCAAAATAATAAATGAAAAGAAATTACATATTTCTCAGGATATCTGAGATATTGACCTCATCACAAAAGCCTTGAAAAATGCAGAAATAATTCTACATTAGACCTCTAGTTGGAGGCTGCCATAGACAGTTGGGTTCAGTGGGAAACCTACCATGCACAGGACCAAAGATAACCTCTTTATTGGAATAAATAAATGCAGCCTTTACCACTTTTTGTGAACTTATTGTTCTGCCAGGTGCTGCTCATGTCCATACATGTAAACAGAAGCACAACCATCTCTGCCACTGGGCCCGAAGTTTTCAGTGGATCCAGTACCTCTTGGAATGTGTGTAGTAGACACATAATTTCTAGAACCTGTGTCAGTCTCCAGTAGGACAGCCACAGCACTGGTGCTTAGGAATCTTTGAACATCACAGTGCCCCCTTCAGGAAGTAAAATTTTCTTTTGAGAAGAAGCTCCCGATAGGTTGCTTGGCACTAATAGGGATGGAATGTGTGACCATCAGACACTAGTTGACAGTGAAGCCTATGCTGCCCATTCTTAACTTATCCTTAGCCACATATTAAAACATGTCCATCAAAAATTTTCCATCTGATAGAAGTGCTGTCCATGAGCCCAGGGTTAGGCACGTGCTGAAAGCCAGGGTTAAGTTTAGCTGCATCAGCATATCATGCACCTTCCTCATATGCCTCCTGCTGCTGCATTACTGTCCGTCACTCACAGTACATGTATGAGCTCATGGGTGTGTTCTGTTAGGTCCCTGAAAAGAATGGAGGTGGATCCTAGAGGCCTCTGAGCCTTTTGCTATTGCTGGCCAGAATCAGAATGCTTGAGCAAAAAAAAATAGTGCCAGTAAGAGGAGACATGGAGAGACAGTAATCATCCAGCCTTCTCCCCTAAACAGCCACCTTGACACCTACCTCTAGAAATATGAATGCAGAGAATTAGGGGTTGTGGATGTGGGGAGTGAGGAGAATTGGCTTTCTAGGTCAACTGCAAAGTGATTTTCTTGGATGAAGGAGTTGTAGCACACTAAGATAAGACAGGATGATCTGCTTCTGCTTCCAAGGAATGCTCGGTGGGGCTTCTGTTTCTAGCCTCTGAGGGTTTTTTTTTTTTTTTAACCTGTATTTATTGTGAGTCTCTGGGCCCCTATCTTTCTTACTCTATTCCCAAAATTTACAGAACAGATCTGTAGAGAATATGAATTTGATGCTATTTTAATTTAGTGATCATCGTAAAGAACTTTGGGTTTGGCTGTCAAGTACTTCAGCTCTGTAGCTACTAGAAATAAATGTTATTTTACCACATGTTTAGGAATCCTTATATATCAGTCCATGCTTTGAGACAAAAAATTGTGGTTTGAACTTGTCACACTGTTTTAAAAGACTGTCCAGGAGTCTTAGAAGCAGACACCTCATCACATGAGAAAATGTATAACTGGCCATAAAAGAAAAACAAATGAAAAATTATGTATTTCACAAAACATAAAATATGAATGCCAGTAGACATATGAATATACTTAATTTCATTACTTATCAGGAAAATTCAAATTAAAACTACAAAACAATTTTAACTGTCTGACCATATTAAATATTGGGAGAAAGTGGAGTGTGGATCTAGCTTCCAAGATGGTTCCCAACAAGCTTCACTTTCGGGTCTTAACACCCTTTTGTCATGCCCTCCAAATGGAGCCAAGGCTGGCCTGTGGGACCAACATCATTGTGTAGAAGGATGTGTGACTAGGTTACAAAGGGCATTGACATTTCTGCCTCGCCCTCTTGGAACATTCATTCTGGGGAAAACCAGCCACCACGCCATTTGCAGGACATTCAAAGCAGTCTCATGAGGAATTCCACGTGGAACTGAGGCACCCAGCTATCAGCCAGCACCAGTTTGCCTGCCATGTGAATGAACCACTTTTGAAGTGAATCTTCTAGCCCCTGGCAAGCTTTTACGAGACTGTAGTTCCAGGTGACGTTTGATTGTGACCTAATGTGAGACTCAGAGCCAGACCTACTCAGCTTGAATGGCTCTTTGATTCCTGATCCACAGAAATAGTGAGAAATGATAAATCACTGTTGTGATTTTAAGCCAGGTTTTAAGGAAATGTCTATGTAGCAATCAATAACTAATGGTAGAACAATCACAGTTTTCATATATCTGCTTTGAAAGTGTAAACTGGCAGATACTTTGGAAAAAACTTCTGAATATTATCCAGTAAAGTTGGAAATACGCATACCACAGTGCTTAGGAAACCCATTCATTCTCATATACACTATCTTCATGTGACAAAAAATCAGTAGCAGCCTTATTCATAACTGAACACAACCCAAATATCTAATAACAATATATAAATTCATAAATAAATGGAATATAATCATAAAATACAGCACTGAAAATAAACAAAGTGCATCTGAGATGAAATTTCTAGACCCAAGCTAGATTTAAAGTAGTGTGACACAGTCTGATTCCATTTATATAAATTTCAGAAATGGAAAATTGACCATATTGTTTAGGGATGCATGCATAAGTAGCAAAAATATAAAGGAAAGCAAGAAAATGATTATTTAAGGAGTCATAATAATAGATAATCCTGACTATTTTTCGGAGAATTTTTCAAGGAAGGAGGAGTTTGTCACTGAGACTCTGCATAGTAGGAATGGGGGCTTTTTTCTGGGGTCCTGGAGATGTGCCTTGTGTACATAGTGACATGGGTGTTTGCTTCATAATTATGTGTTAAATAGGACGTTATCTAATGTGCATACTTTTCTGTATTTTATTTTACTTATAAATGTTTCTATAAATACTATATAGTACTTATTATGCATTAGATATTATTTTAAAAACTTTACAAACATGGACCTCTAATTTTCATAGCTACATTATAAAGTAAATATTTTTATTAGCTCCATTTTATAGATTATGAAATTGATACACAGAGGACTTAAACTGTGGAAAGTCATACCTCCTGTAAGTGGCAGAGTGAGGATTCAAACTCAGGCAGGGCAGCTCCAGAGCTGTGTGCTTAGGTACTACATTACTTTTTGTTTGTTATCTTGTTTTAATTGTGTCACTGGTTGGTTTTTGTTGATTGGTTTGGTTAAAACAGAGAAGAGGGATATTTCCGTCTTTGTGTGAGAACTTAACTATGTCATTTAATCCTTCTGTGTTTCTGTGGCAAAATGAGGGGTTTGGACTAAATAAATAATTGCAAAACAAGACTGAGGGTTGTGGTAAGGCTGGTAGGAAGACAAAGAAAGATGTAAAAGGTGGGAGAGCGGAGATTTAAGGGTGGGGCCACTTCCATGTCTTCTGTATGTGGTGCTCCTATATAAAATAAGGCATATATAAGGTATGTTAAAACTTTCAAATATTAGAAAATGCCCAGAGTTCCTCCTAAACCTGACACATAGTGACAGAGATCGCCATCTCACTGCTGCCTAGAGCTCCTCCCTGAAACAATCATCCACATTTGTTATTGCTCTGATGACAACTGATACAATTGGTATTTTAATCCCAATAAGGCACATCCAGATGCTGATCTTGTCCCTAAAGCCTGAGGGCATTTATCCTTAGGGGCAAGATCCTCATCTTACCACAGAGGGGTCTTTGTGCTAACATGTGACGAGATGCATAATGTCAGTGTATCTCACAGAGTTTCAGACTTTTGGAAAGCCATAAGAAATAATAGCAGATGTGGGAATATAAATAGAGATTTCTTTATTTGGGGGAAACAATGCCTTTTTGTTTAAAAGTAACATTTTAAGTCATGGACAGTTCAGGAGAAAGTAAAATTATGATTGCTAGATCAACTCACAGGCTTAATACAAGCCAAGTGCACTGAGTGATTCACGTTTCGTATAGATTTAATTATAAAATAAATAAGAAATATTCAATCCATATCACCAAGAAACAAAGAACAAACAAATGAAAGGGGATTCAAGTGAAAATTTCTGACAGTCTAGAAAAAAACACTTCCTAGTACAAATGGAAAAATGATATATGAATAGTCACTTTTGTGGTTCAGAAATGCAGAGAGATATAGAACCAAGAGACGTTCCAAGGATTGATAGTCAAAAAAAATATTGCAACTTTCATAAACCCTTCTTATTGCCAAATTTAAACAGTTCTTTCTCCTGCTGAAATTGTTCTAATCTAACAAGAGACAAGACTGAGAGGCTCAAGGGAAGGAAAGTAGCAAATGAAAATTTTTTATATGAAATAAGGAAATAAAGAAATGATTTAGTTCGTTTGGCAACGTCTGCTTTCTGCACAGTGAAAACTATTCCTACTTTAGTAGAGGCTGTTTTTATAGGAAAAAATTCTAAGAATTCATATAGTGAAAAGTAGCCTCTCACTCTCATTTTATTGTAAATAGATAAACTGATTGGTTTCTGTTTAGGGGGCCACCCCCAGCTTCCTACCCAGATACACAAGCTTGTCAGAACAGAAGGAGGCTTCCAGCTGGCTTTGACAAAGCTGTGGGGGAAACTGCATCACTATGTGCCTTTCCAATGAATGTGCCGGACGTGTGATTTTAGAAGAAGGAAATGATTGACATGTGCCTGCCCCAGAGTTCAGACAGATATGGGCATATCTTGTCTTTAATTGAAGTAATTTGAGATTATTTATTTCTTTAAATCTGTAGGCTGTAGATAGTAATGATAGATTAGACGTGGACTGGAGTACATATCATTTGAAATCAATAACAGTTTTCTCAACGATGGTAGAAATATCCATTGAAGTCATTGACTTGTGCTTTTCGAAATATTTCTCCCACGAAGAGGTGACTGATAATATTGTTATTGTGTAAATCTGTGTGAAATTATTGTGAATTTATAAAACTAGTGAGTCTGTAAATCACTGTGTAGTGGGATCACTCTGGATAAACTGTCTGCTAAATACTAAAAGAAAATAGACTTAAGTATCAGAATTCTTGCAAATGGAGTGCAGTGAATTTGTGTGTTTCACAAATCGAAATAACTGAAAGGTTTATATCTTATACTTAGTTGTTTTAAATATTTTAATGTATCCGTAAACATATTATTGATTTTTCTATTTTTAATCAAGCACCTTTCACTTTAAAAAAAATGTTTTTGTCTTAGGTAAGAGAAGTACATGCCTGCATAATCACATTTTCATCAAGGATGTTGAATTCAAAGAATTGATTATACAATTTGTTAATTGACTTAAAATGTTTCTTTATTTTACAGATGTTTGTTTTGTACCTGTGTGATTCAGGCACTTGACATAAGTTGGTAAACACAGTAGTTGAAAATGGTAAACATTTCTCATGCCACTACCTGCTATGTTTGTTCTTCTGAGTTTTAAGAGTCTTACATTTCTTCTTATGGGCCATAGATTAGGGAAATGATTAGGGTCGATTATTGTGTACAACTGTCTTATCATAAACACTGGTGGATGAATGTAATAACTGCATTTTTAAGATACAAAACAATCATTAGCTGGTTAGTGACAGTTTTAGAAAAATAAAACAAGTCTTTAATATAATAATTGTTATTATTAAGATTTGTATCATTAAAGCCTGTGCTCTTCAGAACATCAGTGTGATCCTCTCTTTTCACAGAATCGCAGAAGTGATATGAAAGAAATCAGGGTTTATTCCAAGTGTCAAGAATTGAGAATTAATTTATCAGAAGAATCTTGACCACACTGTATAAAAGCACATGCTACGTTTGTTTCTTGTTAGTTTTTTTACCTGACAAATACACATCATTCATCCATTCTTCCATCTATTTATCCAATCAAAACTGTGGTTGATTATTCACTATATTCTTGTATCTTGTTGGGTGCTGGCATAATATTCTGTTTCAGATACTATTCCTATTTCTACAAAGTTTGTGAACTAGTAAGGGAAGTCGACATTTAACGCGTAATTAAACAAATAGCTACTGGGTGCTGTAGGTGGTCATAAACTGAGTGTTTATGGAAGGTCTGTCCAAAATAGTAATATTTAAGATGATATCTGAACGATGCATAAGAAGCAGCCAGTGGGGAAAAAAGTCATGAAAGAAGGGATCTGAAAACTTATCTCGGGCAGCTTTCCTGAGGCAGGGTGAAAAATGACATTTATGGCAGGGAAGAGTGGCCCAGTGGTCTGGGAGGAGAGAGTGAAAGCAAGAGTGGCAGCAGCTAAGCCCTTGGAGGCAACTGGGGATAATTTATGCAGGGTCTTATCGGAATATTAAGGATTTTTCTGTTTTCTGGATGTAATGAGAAACCAACAGAAGTTTTGAAATAAGATCTTGACATGTTCCAATTTGCATTTTAATAAGATCACTGGGATTTATAATAAATGGAGAGGAAATAGAAGTTAATCCAAAAGACATAAATGATCTGACCCCCACATCAGCTCTGTATGCACCCCTACTCTGCTGCCCCTAGATCACCTCATGCCAGCCGCACTGATCTCCATGCATTTCTTGGAACCTTTCTAGCCCTTTCCCGGCTCAGGGCTTTACAGTGGCCTTTTTCTCTCCCTGAAATACTTCTCCTTTGATTACCCACGTCTTAATCATTTAGCTCTTTTTGGCTTGTTACCTTATTAGAGAAGGTTTTTCTTACCTCATCTCTAAAATAGTCACCATTGCACATGCTGCCTATTCGTGCATCTTTTATTGTACAAAGGACTGAGTGTCAGCGGGCAGGATCTCCATCTGCTCTATCCCACTGCTCTACTCCTGGCCCTGAGGGATTATGCCTGGTACACAGTAGGTGCTCAATAAATAATTTCTCAGTGAATGAATGAATGACTACTAAGGACTCTCTTTCCGGCACTAGGAGCTCAATAAGTAAAACCGTCAAGCTTTCATATTTTATTAAGTGGAGACAGACAAATAAACATGCACTAATGTTACGCTCAATTACTGCATTTACATATAATTAGAACGTTTTTCATAACCAGATTTTCCCCACTACAGGCCCTCAATTCTGTGCTGTTTAAATGACTCATTTCAATCATTTATTAATTCAGACAATATATATTTAACTGAATTCTTATAGGCTTCAAATTCAGAAGGCATAAATATGGTTCCAGCTCTTGAGGTGATGATATATACGTGTGTGTGTGTGTGTGTGTGTGTGTGTATATATTTCCATGAAAGAACAAGGGAGTAAAATAGTAATCTGCCTGAAAAATTTAGGGGAAAATTCCCAGAAATAGTGCTCTTAAAAGTAAGTTGTAACAGAGGAGTGAGATTTTACTAGGAGACGGTGAAAAGGACATTTCAGTTGGGGAAAAGAAATGGAACAAATGCAAAAATAAAAGTAGGAAGAATTAGGATTGACAGAAAGATTTACAGAAATTTGGTGTATTTGTGAGTCAGTTGTAGGGATTAATACACTTAAGTTAGGGTCAGATAATAAAGAGACTTACATGTCAAGGAATAATTTGAACTTTTGCCTGTTTTCGAGTAGGCATCACAGCAACACTGCACTTGCTCTGACAACATGAATAAATTTACATTTTAAGAAGCTAAAGCTGGTGACATTGAATTTAGGTTAATAGAGTTAAGAAACAAAGCCTGGAAGACCAACAATTCTTCAGGTAAAAGATTATGAAGGTTTATATCTCTTGTTGTAAGGGTAAAAAGAAAGATGCGAAACAAGATACATTGCAAATGTAATTAAATAATATGGTGATGTGATTGGAATGGAGAGAGAAAATCAAAGAGCTTCTCATTTTCCCCCAGGTGACTAGGGAGATGGTGGTTGTCTGGTAGATCTGAAAATAAGGACTGAGGATTGGTTCAACGGAAAGAAAATGAGTTCTGGTTTGGACAGGTTGATTTTGTCATACCTGTCATACCTCTGTAGTAAAATATGAGGAATACAAACTTTGACAAAACAGTTTTAAAAAGTATATGTTTTAAAATCATTGGTATGTTTATGACGTGTAACAGGATACAGTTATTTTGTCAAGGGAAGTAAATAATTAGAGATGAAACCAGTTTAGAACCCTGAGGAACAGCAAAACCTGATGGTTAAAAAGACTGTTTTATTCATAATTGCTAGGACTTTGAAGCAAGATGTCCTTCAATAAGTCAGTGGATAAACAAACTGCTACATTCATACAATGGAATATTATTTAGAGATTTTAAAAAATAAACTGAATCATAAAGAAGACATGGAGGAACTTTTAATACATTTTACTAAGTGGAAGAATTCAATCTGAAAGGTCTAAATGTTGTATGATTCCAACAACATGACATTCTGGAAAAGGCAAAACTATAGAATCTGTAAAGATCAGTGATATCCAAGAGTCAGTGGAGAGGGAGGGGATGAACAGGTGGAGTGCAGGGGATTTGGGGGGTATTGAAACTACTCTGTGTGATGCTATAATGGTGGATATGTGTCAGTATACATTTGTCAAAACCTGCAGAATGTACAACACATAGAATGACCCTTATGTACACTATGGACTTTATTTAATAATGATGCATTGATATTGGCTCATGTTTTGTCACAAATGTATCATGGTTTTGCAAGATGTTAATAATATGGGAATCTGGGGGAGGGAGAATGGTATATGGGAACTCCATAGTTTCCATTCAGCTTTTCTATAAACCTAAAACTGCTCTAAAAAATAAAGTGTATTAATTAAAAAAAAATAAATACACCAAATGCTGGTAAAGATGCGCAACAACTGGGAAGAAAAAGGAAAAATATAAAGAACTATAAAATGAAGAGGTAGACACTAGTGAACTTATCTACAAAACAGAAACAGACTCACAGACATAGTAAACAAACTTATGGGTACTGGGGGAAAGGGGGTAGGAAGGGATAAATTGGAAGTCTAGACTTGCAAATATTAACTACTATATATAAAATAGATTAAAAAACCAAATTTCTTCTGTATAGCACAGGGAACTATATTCAGTATCTTTTAATAACCTATAATGAAAAATAATATGAAATATAAAGAAAAAGAATATATGTATGTATGTGTATGACAGAAACATGCTGTATACCACAAACTGACACAGTGTAACTGACTGTACTTCAATTAAAAAAAAATTAAAATGTATGATAAAATGAATACTGGGAGAAGGAAAAAGCACATGGAAAACAAACACTATGCTTATATCAAAAAAAGCAAAAACTGAAGAAGGGAACTTTAATTTGCCATTAAGAGTCCACTGATAATGGAATACTATTCTGCCATAAAAATGACAACATAATGCCATTTGCAGCAAATGGATGTCCCTGGAGAATCAGTCTAAGTGAAGTAAGCCAGAAAGAGAAAGAAAAATACCATATGATATCACTCATCTGTGAATTCTTTAAAAAAAAATGAACTTAAATATAAAACAGAAACAGACTCACAGACATAGAATACAAACTTGTGGTTGCCAGGGGGGAGGTAGGTGGGAAGGGACAGACTGGGAGTTTGAGATTTGTAAATACTTACAGGTATATATAGACTAGATAAACAAGTTTATACTGTATAGCACAAGGAAATATATTCAAGATCTTGTAGTAGCTCACAGTGAAAAAGAATATGAAAATGAATATATGTATATTCACATATAACTGAAAAATTGTGCTGTACACCAAAAATTGACACAACATTGTAAACTGACTATAACTCAATTAAAAAAAAAGTACACAGAGAAAATGCCATACAAAAAAGCAAAATATTAAGCTCATGCTAAGTAAACAGTTCCTGAGTTTTATGAAGATCAAATATATATGTAAACCAAAATTTGTGTTATGAAAAACAAATTTAAAGATGCCAATCATTAACATATTCTACTTTTAAAATTGAAAAGTATGAATTAAATAATACAAATACTAGTCATTTTGTTAACAGTTTTCTAAATAATAGCATTTTGAAGTGTGATGGAATTCAGTGCATCTATTTTTTTTTTCTATTGAGAAATCTTCACCAACTCCATTTCCCCTTTTTCTGATTATGTTCATGCCTGTTTTTTGACATGCTGAGAAAATTAAGCATATTTATAATAAGTGCTTAAAAATCCTTGCCTCCTAACTACAGCTTTCTTTTTCTGGCTCTGACTCTATTTACTGAAATTTCTTTTTCATAGTCACAGAACACAATTTTTGATTTTGGAAACATAGTGATTTTTCATTAAATGCTGGAATTTACAGTTGTATATTGTCAAATGCAGAGATCTGGTGTATTTAAAAATGATACTGAATTTTGTTTTAACTACAATTTCTAAATAGAGCAACTATATTCTAATGAAATTCCATGAAATCCTTATTTTGTCAGAGTATGTAAAGCTCCTGGTTGTGAAACATTAAAAAAAAAACAAACAAAAAGAGTCCATTGATAATCTTAAGAATAGGTTCCATAGGGAGAGGATTAAAAACTAACATGTTGCTTAGGGACTAAATTGGAGCTAGTACCTAGAGATTTTTTATTTCTTTGCTGCAATTTCTTTTACTTCAACGTCCTCATTGTAGACAATGCAAACTTTCTAAAGCATAGTTTCTAGCCATTCCACAGCTCATGGGCCATCAGTAAATGTTCACTCTCTATACAGTGAAGCCCAACATTTTAAAGTGTATGCTGTGCATGCCTTAAATATATTTTTAAATCTTCCTCCCCTCCAAGACTTGCATAATATGGAAACAATGCTTAGTTTTAATAAATGAATGAGAGAAGAGATATATTTTAACTGAAGTTCTTCTTTTATATATAAGTTCAGAATAGTATTATCTTTAGAGTGTTGGACCAATTCCAATGCCTGGAGAAGTAAGTGGATAAGAACACATATTGAAATGGTAAGCAACGGCAGTCATGTGTTTTGCTTGACCCTATCAGGAAAAGCAGGGCCTTGATATAAGTACCACGAGAGAATAAATGAAGATCTCTTTAAGGTTCCAAATGACTGTTTATGACTGGACATTTGAGGGTAGTTATTTCTATCATGCCTCAGTACTGAAACCTTAACCTGTCGTGAACTGAGGAAATGCCAAAGCGAATCTGGTAGTTTCCTTGGTGTCCTGGAGCTTAAACTGATGAGTGTTAACAAGGGCTGTAGGTGCAGAACAAAGGCTGGGATTGGTCTTGTTGCCTGCTTTGGCTGCAGGGGAACTTTTCTGTTTAGAGAGCAGCAGTTCCTGACGGAGCCCGGCCTCCTCCTCTCGCCTAGGGGCTGCAGAGGGGGGAATCACAGCCCTGTGTCTCCCAAGGCATTGTCCACCATGGATGACGCTGTTGTCTCCTTGAGCCGGACACCATCCTCTCCCTGGCAGGTGCCCTTACAGATTCATGTTCTGATCCACTTTGAGATGAACTCAAAATTTATCTCCCTAGGAGAAATCAAAGTGAGTTTAATTACAGATCTTTGAAAGCAGCTCTAATTCTGTCTGCAATCCCCTAATACCACATGAGAGAAATCTGATAGTAGGGAAACTTACCTTGCTTTCAACTTAAGTAAATAGCCTCACAACTTTAAAATAATTTAAATGACTTATTTACCATATTATTTACAAAATCAGAGGCAATGCACACACCAGATACGGATGGACATCTCATCTTTGAAGAAATACAAATAATCTTCAAAAATATCTATATTTATCTGATCATCACACTGGATTTTAAAGCAACTTAAAACTGATTATTAAAGACATAGATTCACAGAACTTACACAAGGAGCAGCTGAATTCAATATTGATTTCCTTAATTTCCTCATTTGATTTAATGTCTTCATAAACAGATAATTGAACAAAACTGTTTCTGTCTCTTCCCCTGCCCTAACCTCTACTCTGGCAATAATGAGGCCAGAAAAAAGTGACTATTAGAAATTCTATGCACAGTGACCTTGGATGTAAGGTAAATTCTGCAATGCAGGAAAATCAGTCCCCATCAAGTAGGTAATACTTCCTACAATTTGAATCTCTGTGAAAAATATGAACAGTGAAAAATCTCTATCTATCCAACACTACAGAATGTTAAATTTTCATATACCTAGCATTGCCACAGCTTTTTGCTTCAAATTATTTAGTACAAATCTCCTTCTCATATTTGGTTTTCAATAATATGTATAGTTTGAAACTATGTCACATTTTTATGAGATAAAATTAGAATTCATAATTGATGACAAATAAGAATTTGTAGATAGAGATTAAAGTGACATTGTCCACTTTTTCATTCAGTGCCAGCATACGGTCTCTGCTAGCAGTGTCAATGCTGACCATATGTCACGTACCCTTCAGAGTGAGTCGCAGGTATTAACTAATATAAAGCTCACACTTAGTCTAAGAGGTCAATTTTAGCTAGTATTGTGCATATGAAAACTCTGGCATGACCTGAAACCATAAAATTCCTAGGAGAAAACACAGTAAGCTCCTTGAAATAGGTCTCTGCAATGATTTTTGTTTGGATTTGACACCAAAATCAAAGGCAACAAAAGCAAAAATAAACAAGTGGGATGATATCAAAGTAAAAAGCTTCTTCAAAGCAAAGGAAACCATCAAGAAAATGGAAAGGCAACCTATGGAATAGGAGAACATTTTTACAAATTATGTATCTGACAAAGAGTTAATATCCAAAATATGTGAAGATCTCATACACCTCAGAAGCAAAAAACCTAACTAATCCTATTGTAAAATGGGCAGAGGAACTGAATAGACATTTTTTTTTCCCCAAAGAAGACCAAAAGATGGCCAGCAGGTACATGAAAATGTGCTCAACATCACTAATCATCAGGCAAACGCAAGTCAAAACTACCATGAGATATCACCTCATACCTGTTAGAATGGCTATCATCAAAAAGACAAGAGATGACAAAAGATGTGGAGAAAATGGAACCCTTGTGCACTGTTGGTGGGAATGTACATTGTGCAGCCAGTTGGTAAACTGCATGGAGATTCTTCAAAAAATTAAAAATGAAACTATCACATGATCCAGCAGTTCCACTTGGGGTATATATCTGAAGGTAATGAAAAGGAGATACTAAAGAGATATCTGCTCTCCCATGTTTATCACAGCATTATTCACAACAGCCTGTATATGGAAACAATCTGTGTTCATCAAGAGATGAATGGATAAAGACAATACAGCATGTCTGTGTAGACAATGGGATGTTATTCAGCCACAAGAAAAAAAGGGAATCATGCCACATGCAACAATATATATGGACCTTGAGGGCATTATGCTAAATAAAGTAAGCCAGCCAAAAAAAGACAAGTACTGCATGGTATTATGTGTGGAGTCTGAAAAAAGAAGTCAAAGTCATAGAAACAGAGTAGAAAAGTGGTTGCCAGGACCTGGGGAGTAGGGGAAATAGGCAGAGGATTAAAGAGTACAAACTTCCAGCTATGAATAAAGTCTGAGGATCTAGTGTACAACATGGTTAAGTATAATTGATAACACTGTATTGTATGATTGAGATTTGCCAAGAGAGTAGAATGAGTAGAATGTAACTGTTCTTTCCCAGAGAGAGAGAGGGAGAGGGAGAGAGAGAGAAAGGTGATGATTGTGTTAAGTAACTGGATGGGGAAATCGTTTCACGCTGTAAAACATGTATCAGATCACCACAGTGTACACTGTAAATCTCTCACAATTTTATTTGCCAATTATACCCCAATAAAGCTGAAATAAAAGAAAAATCTGGCACAGAGAGGCTGGATGATTAATGATAGTCACTGAGTTAGTTACTAACAGAACAAGATATCAAAACAGGTAAATATGGATACACAGTTCACTATTTAACCACTATGATATCCTAAAATTTACCTTTAATATCGCTTAGATCAATTTCTTACACATAGAAACCAATCAGTTGTATGGGTATAAATGTGCATTTTGATAATATTGTGAAAGACAACAGCAACTGTCTCAGTAAAGTTTTATTAAATGGTATTTCTGATTCGAGTTGTTTTTGGTGAATTAAAGGAAGGATCCCTTTAGTTAAGTTGCACAACTGAGTAGCTGCAAACTGGAGTTATCAAAGCGTCAAAAGGCCCAAGAAGTTAGAAGCAATGGTCCAGTGTGGGTCCGTGTGCTTAGGTGATAAAACAACCCAGATGGATTTGTAGAGTGTAATATATATTTATAGAATGTCATGTAAGTACTTCTGTGACATACTTAGGGAACTGTGGGATTCTGTTGTTGGCAGTATGGAATTTAGATATTTTTTCCAGTTCACATAAAAATACTCAGATTTTACTCCAGTATTAAATAGGAAGATGGTTTCCCAAAGTCTGGAAAATGCTGAAACATTTAGACAAAGGAGAATTTTTAAATAGTGATTATGTGTAAAATGCCTAAATATGTATGCTTTAAAGTTTAAAAAAATATATTAGAGAGCAACCATAAAAACAGTAAGACAGGAGAAAACATAAAAGTAAAATAAAAGTTAGGATCATTTTTTTTAAATGAAAAATAGAGATGACATAATTAAGGAAGGTGAAAGATGAAAATCAGTGGAGTAAAACATTAATAACATAAAAATGAAACTTTTTAAAAGAAAAAGTTTAAAAATAATTAGAACATTATGAGATTATACAAATATGTGGAAAAAAAGTACAAAGATAATGTGAAAGGAAGAGTCAAAGATAAGAATAAAAGCAAGGAACTTGGACGTTAATAATAAAATTAAAAGAGCACAAATAGGTATATTCAATCATTGTTACATGTAGTTAGAACATAAGATCATTTTAAATTTGTGTATTTATATATAATTGTAGCAATAACAAAAGTGCGCTAAAGTCTAGCTCCTGGATCAGAACATAATCGATCCTGATAAATGTTCTAGTTTGGAGATGTCAGTAGAAGTCGCCTTCTAAGGCAGAATCATAAAGGAGGAGAACAGGAAACACCTTCCAGTTACATCCGTATTTCAACTTTACTTGTAAATGAAGAGGGGCAGAATTCTGGTCACAGACCACCATGCATGATCACAGATTCAAATATGCTGCCCGTTTGAAATGCAACTTTTGTGACAGAATCCCCTCCCACGGATGCTGTGATACATGCTGTTTTGACAGACACAGATGTACAAGGCACCGAATCTATAAATGTAGGGGTGTAGTGTATGCTGATAGATGAAGTGAAGGTAAATGCAGATGGAGTCTCATAAATCCAATGACTGATTAATGATTAGTGCATTTTTAAAAATAAAAGTTAAGATTTGAATACAGTGTGGCAAGGTCACCCAGGATGTGGACCTGACTAGCCTGTCCTGTTTTGAACTATAATGGCATTAGCATCTAGAATGATGACTTAGAATACTTTCTTATTGAATTTTGAGATGACATCAAGGCTGTAGAAGAGCTACTTATTACATTAAAAAAGTTAGTCTAATCTTATTTTTAAAGACCTGGGCAATATTGTTGTATGTAGAAGAACTTTGTTTAATAGAAATAAATATGAACTCTGATGTTTTTAAAATAGTTGCACAACAAAGACATAAAATGACGTGTATTTAGGAGAGTTAGTATAGAAACAAATACCTGCCTTCGATTGGTTATCTAAATTTTAGCTAAAATCTTATTTTAACTTTAAAAATCCGAAAACAAAGTGACCTTAGTATTAAGCCTAAAGAGACATTGTCAGAATTAATTCATTTATTCATTGTCTCAAATAATAACTGAATGCCTTATATGAACAAGGTACTGGGCATGAAATGTTGCCAAGAAACAATCCTGTTTCAAGAGACATGCCATCCATTTGGGAAGAACTTTAGGGGAAAAGTCTAATTACAATATATGATTGAAAGTGCTGCAAGGAAGATTGCAGATTCCTAGGTGTGCCTGAAACAGCAGAACCATTAATGAAGATCCAGAAAAAATATTTTAAAAGAAATTTCATGTAAACTGATATTTGGGAAAATAGTTTTCATGCAGAGAGAAAGATATATGAAAAAAAATTAGGAAATGAACTTACTAGAAAAACCACTATCAGTGGAAAAAAAAATGGGGAAATGAGCTTACTAGAAAAACCGCTATCAGTGTGCTCAGTGAAAAAGGCAGGTGGGTTATTAGATAGAGGGATTAACACTGTGTGTGGTTTCCTGTGGCTCCTGCAACTTCTCTAACTCTGGAAAAGCTAACAGAAGATCCTATGATTAGAACAAGATTTCCCTCATTTTGCTCTTCTAGCCATTGCAAAAAGTTCTTGGAATACCCAACTCCAAGTATTAAACAACTTCCTGCTTGAATTATCTAGTGTGATTTCTAGTCTCCATTTTGCTGACCCAGACTTTGACTGATATGATGGATGGCTTGAGATAATTAAGTTTGAGCAAAATCTTTCAAAAGGTAGGGTGGATAAACAATTGGAATGTGTAAGATTGGAATTAAGGAGATAGTGATTTAGTTGAGGCATGACTATAACCTGAGGAGATAATTTAAATTTTTCTTTTTGTTGTTGTTATTGTTGTGTTAAGGGCTATAGGGGAGGAAGAAGAGTCAAGGATTACTGCCATGTTTGTCACCCAGGTAGCTGAATTAATGACCATTACATTTGCTCAGTCTGGGAACCTGAAAGAAACTTCTGGTTTGGGCAGAAAGTAAGGTGGCAGAAGGGAGCTAATGCCATCAGTTTGGAAAAAAGAGAGAGCTCTCAGGATCCAAAACTTAAGACCAAGTCCTGAGTTAGAGGTGTGGAAGAATCATACACAGTTAAAAATTAATGCAAATAATGAGTGTGAATGATGGCGCTCAACAAAAGTATAGAAAGTGTGAGTAGAGGGGAAATCAGAATTAGGGAGAACACAAATAATAAGAAAAAGCAGAGTTCAGTAAGTAA
This sequence comes from Vicugna pacos, assembly GCF_048564905.1. NCBI lineage: Eukaryota > Metazoa > Chordata > Mammalia > Artiodactyla > Camelidae > Vicugna > Vicugna pacos. The sequence continues at coordinate 66,238,556 of NC_132995.1, read as the reverse complement.
CCTGAAATGAAGTGGAGAGAGACATGGGGCGAAAATCGGGGAAGTATACTTTCCTAGAAAATAAGGGAATACAGAATTAAAGATGAGGAATTCACAACAGATATAATGGTCGAGTAAATTAACAATTCTCATTTTAATGTTTAATGGCAAGAAATTATTGGTGTCCATGTAGAGAAAAATTTCAGAGACTTCTTGTGGGTAAAGGTCAGATTGCTGTAGGGTTTAGAGTGACTGGAAGGTGTGGCATAGGCAATGATATGTAAAATACATGTGAGAAGTTTGAATGTGATTTGAGAATGGAGAGAGGAGAGAAGTGAAGGGGTGTGTCAGGTTGATGGAATGACTTTTGTTGTTACTTTTTACATTTCTGAGGGTTTTTTTTTAACATTTTTTATTGATTTATAATCATTTTACAATGTTGTGTCATTTCTGAGTTTTTAGTTGCATAATTATTAAATTTTTAATAAAACGATAGGAAACACTTAAATATGAAAAGTATTGACAATTTACATACTCTACATGTACATAAAGAAAAAAATTAATGTCAATATATATGTACAAAACTATTTCAGTTGTATAATAAGCCTTTATATAAAATTACAATGATTTACTTACTTAAAGTTCTCTTTTTAGAGACTTCAGTTTTTTGCCATTTTTAAGTTGGAAATGTGTCATTGGTTGTTCACTTTGCTTGAAAGGAGAAATGATCAGATGTGCAGTTACATACTGTTTCATGACCTGTGGCCAATGGCTTGACTGATGGTCAGGGACTTGGAAGGAACATGATTGGAAAATTGTTGACAAGGAAATTTGGGAAAGAGGAATGTTAGTAGACCTCTGTGAATGAGTGAGAAATGTGAAGATAATTGCAAATGTTCACCAAAGGGTCAGCTCGAGAGGACAATTAACATAACTGAGTGGATAGGAGGAGCAGTCAGCCTCTTTCCCCAGCCATCCCTGTCATCACTCAACGAGCTCATGAACAAAGTGTCCATGGTGGCAGAGATGGATGCTACACATGGGCTCAACAACATGGAGGTTCCATTCACCAAGCTCAACCCGGGTTTGGCCACTGCTAAGGGCCAAGCTGCCAGTAGTAGAGATCAACAGAGTCTCCAGTATGGCACCGTTCTTTAGGGTGATCAGCCAGCCACCTGGTGGCAGATTGATTACATTGGATCCCTTCCACATTGGAAGGGGCAGGGTTTTGTTCTTACTGGAATTGACATATCCTTTGTTTACAGATTTACCTTCCCTGCACACAGTGCTTTTCCAAAACTACCATCTGTGGACTTACAGAATACGTTATCCATTGTCATGGTATTCCATAGAAAATTGCTACTGATCAGAGAACTCATTTCACAGCAAAGGAAGTGTAGCAAAGGGCCCAGGCTCATGGAATTTGCTAGTCTTACCATGTTCCCCACCATCCTAAAGCTGCTCACTTGATAGAATGGTAGAATGGTCTATTGAAGACACAGTGAGGGCACCGGCTAGGTGGAAATACCTTGCAGGGCTGGGACAAAGTTCTCTAGAAGGCTGTATATTCTTTGAATCAGCATCCAACATATGGTGCTGTTTCTCCCAAAGCCAGTATTCACAGGTTCCAGAATCAAGGGTTGGAAAAGGGAGTAGCACCACTCACTGTTATCCCTGGTGACCTACTAGCATTTTGCTTCCTGAACACATGTTCTGCCAGCCTAGACATCTCAGTTCCAACAGGAGTAATGCTTCTACTAGTAGACACAATAATGTTTCCATTGGACTGGAAGTTGATACTGCTACCTGACCACTCTGGTTTCCAGTGCCTCTTAATCAATATTGAAAAGAGTGAGTGACTGTGCTAGCTGGGATGGTTGATCCAGACTGAGGGGCAATGGGGTGACACTCTTCACAGTGGAGGTGAGGAAGACTATGTCTGGGTACAGGGCATCTCTTAGGGTGTCTCTTAATATTAGCATGCTCTGTGATTGAGGTCGATGGAAAACTACGGCAGTCCAATCCAGGCAAGACCTTTACTGGTCCAAACCCTCCAGGAATGAAGGTTTATATCACCCACCAGCTGAAGAACCATGGCCAGCCAAGATGCATGTTGAAGACAAAGGAAATATAGCAGAATAGGTAGTGCAATAAGGTAGCTATAAATGCTGGCTGTGACCGTGTGACCAGTTAGAGAAACAAGACTGTGATCGCCATGAATATTTCCTTCTTATTTTGTTATGACTCTGTTTGTGTGTGTGTGTGTAATATCTTTGTTTTCTTCCCTCTTATTCCCTTATGAAGTAATATGAATATATATTGAGTTTATATCATAGTATTTAAGTGTTGTTAATTTTACATCATGGTATTTGATTTATAGGAGAACAAGAAGAGTAAATATCACTCAAGGGCTTATCCTCCTCTTCTGGGGAGGTGTGTTTTCAGTTGTACACAAACTAGTTGTATCGTATTGGGTGGAATTATGACCTTGTCACTGTCTTCATTTGGAGATTAAGTATGATTTATGTTGATGCACATGGGTGCCAGTTGACAAGCGGTAGATTTGTGATGGTTAATTTTATGTGTCAGTGTGGCTGGGCCACGGGTGCCCACATAATTGGGCAAACGTGGATCTGGGTGGGCTTGCGAGGGTGCTTCTGGATGGGGTGAACACTTAAATTGGTGGGCTGAGTGAAGCAGATTGTCGCCCCCAGTGTGTGTGGGGAAGCTCCTCTGGTTTGAATGCCTTTGGGTTGGAGGTTTTTTCTTTCTTGTCTTTAGACTCAACTTGAAGCATATGTTCTTCTTGGGTCTTGAGTTTGCTGGGCTTTGGACTGATACCACACCACTGGCTTTCCTGTTTCAGGCCTTCTCAGACTGAAACTACACTATCAGCCCTCCTGGTTCTCCAGCATGTCAACTGTGGATTTGGGGATTTGTCAGCCTTCATGATCACGTAAGCCAATTCCTTATATTATCTATCTGTCTATCAGTCTACTACACACACACACACACACACACACACACAGGTACACCCCTTTTTGGTTCTGTTTCTCTGGAGAATCCTAATACAAGCATCTGCTTAGAACAACACTTCTCTAAATTTTACATGTCATTTTCTACAATAACTGTCACCATCCCTGGTTTATGCATGAAAACAATGTAGACATGTAGACAGTTGGATGGATTTAGGATTTGACTTTTTACTCCTCTAGTATGACACCAGGGCACAGGGACAAGAGGAATAATAGAAGAAAATGTTTAGAGATGAACTAAAGCACAGATGAGATCATGAAAGTTACACCACATCAGAACAGCTCCATTCAGTGAGAGAGAATACTCTCCTCGGTTCTCTTTCACCTTGTTATCATCTAGCTTTAGCCTTAATTTTCTTCTTTTTTCTATATGAGAAATCTGTGTATTTACATTGAATATGTTTTTACCATGTTTCATGCCCACAATATTTTGGGACAACGCACTTAATCTTGCTTAAAATCTGTCAAATGCTATGAACAAAGTTCAGTCCTCTCCTTGCTTGTATTCCAGACCACTGGAAAATAACTTTATCTTCTTGGAAATTCTCTATCTTTACTTTTAATGAACTACTTTTTCTGGTTCTATTCCTAGCTTAGAGTACAATTTTTTTTTAAATCTGGTTAAATATTATTTGAATATATGTTACCTGAATGATACTGAATTTATCTGATACGCGTTCAGTTGGAGTCTCAAAGTACCCAGTATGGAATCAAAGTTCCTCGTATAATCTCTCTCTCAAACTGTTTCTAGAAATAACCTCAGAATATCTCTTACATGTACCAAAAATATTCAATGATCTGAGAGCAATTAATACTATAATTTTGAGGCTATTCACTGTGATGATTGTACTAAAATGTAATGCCGAGCTCTGACTTGACATAGCCAGGACCGTCATCAAGACTGACTGAAGGTGAATTAGACATCCACTGTTGCCTAATCAGTTCTTGGCTAGCTTAGCTACCTTCTTTAACATTGAAAAGACAATGATACCCATTCTTAGTTACACTAACCAAGCTCTTGGATTCCTAACACTATTCTGGGTCTGTAAATCCTGATATGTTTTTGCCTGGATTCCTACCTTTAGCAAAGTAAGATGAGAGAAGAGAGGTTAATGTGGTTGCTCCCATTCTATAATTTAGAACCAACTTCTTCAGTTGCTCTGTGCTCCCCTCCCTGACAAGTATTTTGTATTTCTGTAAATATCTGAATCTACACAACAGAGGAGGTTATGTTAATGTCACTGTTGATCAGTGTTTAAACCCATAGGTACTTTGAGAGAATGACATTTCTAACTTTTTATATTTAGTCACAACTGCCCTGCAAGAATCAAAACCAATAAAATTAACAGAAAACATAAATGAACTTACTAGTTACTTATTTAATATCAATATAACTTGAAAAGAATATTCCAAGGGTCAAGCCAAAGGGGAGATAGAACCATATATTTGTTTACATAAAGTAGAAACATTATATTTAGAATGAAATTACAGAATCCTCAGAGGCAAAGAATGTATTGGAAGAGAATTTCTGGAAACCACAGAGTAGATAATGGTGAAGATTTTTAATGCGTAAGTATTTCACATAATAAGTTTTTCAGCATAGATGCTTAGTAAGGAAATAGTTTATATCACTAGTGTGCAATGTATACAAATTTAAATAGTGACTTTATAGAAAGGTAGGTTTCAACAGTGTAGCAACATTTGTGCATGCGGGTAGGTATATTTTTGTTTAATTTTCAGTGTTTGGAAGGGAATACACAGTGCTGCTGGGAATACCAACCAAAGTTACATTTTAAAGAGCATTTTAGTATAATGTATCAACCAATTTTCAACAAATTATTCTAAGAAAATGATTGAGAACCTGTCTCCAAATTATGTTTATATATATGTATTATTGCAAGATTTATAGAAACTGAAAGCAACAACAAATTCTAATATAAGGGGATTGATTAAATAAGTTATAATTATGGAAAAGATTTTGAGAATTTTAAAGAATAGTTAAAATGTATAAAATTGGGAAATGCTTAAAAGCAAGTTCCTGAAGAGAGTTACAACACATTCACAAGTTGAAGTAAAAAAAAAGTTAGAATAAAAAACTGAAACTTTAAACATCAGGATGTTAACCCAAGGTACATTTCGGACTAGGATTTTAAGATGCTTTGTGTGTGTGTGTGTGTGTGTGTGTGTGTGTGTGTACAATAAAGATGGATAGATAGATAGAGGGTAGATATGTATAATAATACTAATAAAAAGTTATTTTAGAAGTTGATTACTTAAATAAGTTAACTAGAATATGTGGGTGTTTTGCTAAAAAAATCAGATCAGAATTTTAGCCTGTATTTTACAAACACCCAAGTAACTACAGCTGTAAATAAATACATACATATGGACATATACATAGGAATACATAAAGCTTTTAAAACTGAAAAATTCAGATAAGGGTTCAAAATGTTCTCTCTGTGCTTGTGAATTTGTATAGATGTTAGAAATTATTTATAGACATTCTCACAAACATTTTCCTATGATTATTTAAAGGAAAGGTCTAGTAAAATTCAGTCATTTCCTGCCTCACTCTCAGATTTCCTTCTGAGTCACTCTGATTGCATTAATATGCTCATATTAATGGCTGGACAACAGTCTCCATAGTTGAGGGTTTATTTATTTCACAAGAATAGTGAAGACATCCTATTGCAGTAATTCCAGCACCTGTGCGTGTCCTAAGGCGAACATGAACTAGAAAATATTTAAGATGGGCGCAAAGGATGGAGAGTAAACACCATGCAGAGGCTTTCACATCAGGTGCTCATCATGTGCTTCAAAGCTCGAGTCTGCTCAGTTTTCCCTCCACGCTAAGGAGGTCACCACTTTGGAGAGAGACCCCCCTCTTCCGCTCCCCCCCCAATACCACTTTGGTCTCATTTGGTGTTCTGGGAATTGACTGAATACAGCAGTGTACTGTTCAAGCTTAAAGCATAGTATTCTATCTCCTTTTAAAAATGCCGCTGCTCACCGACTCTTACCCTTTCCATTGAAGACAGGAAAGACTAAAACTTCACCTTATATTGTGACTATGCTGTGTTAAAACGGGGACCTGACTTAATGAAATGACCTGAGGAAATCAGTGGGCTCTTCTCACATACTCATCTTTGGAAGCTATGATGGTTGGAAAAAGTGCTTTCCTGACTAGTCAATTTTGTTTATGTTCCCTCAGCGCAAGGTCAGTCTTATGTGGAGGCACAAAAGACTGTCGCGTGTGGTGTGAATTAAGAAAAGCATGAAAAAAATTCTGCTCGCAATATCTTTGATTTGTAGATCTTTAGAAAAATTTACATACCATGTATTATTTAGGATTCATATTGATGATTAGTAAAATGCAAATATGAAGCAAAGAATTATTAGCTCATTCAGCTTTATAAATTATAAATGCCTAAATCCAAGTAAGCTAGCCAAGGACCAAGGTAAAACCTACAGAAATGTAATTCCAAGGAGGTAAGATTGTATTTTTACATGAGAGTGGGAAAGTGAAATAAAGAGCACAAAGTATTCCTCATACTCCACAGTTGTTTATACTCTTTACTGTTTCCTCTCCTCTGACTCATTCTTCTAAGTTCTTTTATTCTCATCTTTCTTCATTCTACTCTTTGTAAGGCTGCTTCATTCTTTAAGAATCCCCTGTAATCCTCAAACATTTTACCCTTAAAGGATTCCTCCAAAGGTTAATGAAATCTTAGCCTTGTTTTAAGGATACCATTTCCGTTCAAACTGAGTGGAAGCTATTTCATTCTCCTATAACTTACAACTTAAATTCAGAAAATACAGTAACCATCTTTTTTTTTTTTCCTCCCCTTCTCATGTGGAGTGCATAATGATCACTTGAGGCGTTTATTTGAGAATCAGATTCCGGGGTCCTTTTCAGGGAGTCTGATTCGGGAGCTAGAATGAGGTCAGGGATTTTGAGTTAACAATCATCCCAGGTGATTCTGATGCAGGGGTCCCCAGGCTGCCCTGAGGAAAGCTGCCACACATGGCCGGGAGGAAGAGCCGGGGTGGGGAGGCTGTGGGCACAGCACATAAAAGACTCCAGCGGGGTTTACTTCGGCTCTTCTGACCTGGCTTCTTCACCCAGACCCTCTTCACACCTAAGATGACGATAGGCAGAAAAAAAACCCCAAAACATTCTGAAAGGTGAGTTTCAGAGCTGGGCAGGTTTTCTGACTAGACTTTGGCCACTTCCTCTTTTTCATTAGGACATTTATATTGGATTTCAGTAATTATGGTAGCGGTTGGGGTATACTGGAGAAAAGATAGTACCACTTTGGCCTTCAACAAGTTTATCATTTATGGAAAAAATGGACATTTTAAAATAAAAATAAATTGTAATTAAAGTTATGAGGGAGGAAATATAGGAAACTTTGAAAACAAAACAAAAAAAGCCAATCATCAAGGAAGAATGCCCTTAGGTGTGATATTTAACTCACATTACTAAAGAGGAGTGGGAGCTACCAGCAGGCACTGTCATGCTAGCAGAGGAGGGGGAGGAGTGGGCCTACGTGGAAGTAAGTTACACCGTATTTTAAAAGCTCTGGAAGGTATTTATTATAGCTAATGCATAATGTGAGAAAGGGACAGGCTGAGCTGAGGCTGGAGAAGTTAGCAAGATAGATCTCCGAGGGCCTTGTTTATCACATTTAAGGGTTGATAACATCATTTGAAGGAAAATAGTGAATGAACCATGAAAAGAGGAGACGTGTTGATAATTTGCTTTATTGAAAGTCCACTTTGATGGCCTTGTGGATAATAGTTTGAAAGCGAGCTAGTTTAATGATTAAAGAAAAACAAAAAACAAAGCTCAACTATGGTAATTTTCTAGGTGAAAATTAACTGTAGCCCAGCTGAGAAAGTGGTAGGAGGGATGGAAAAAGTCAGATTAATATCAGAAGTATTGATGACGACGCATTAAAACTACCTAGTGATTTATTGAGTGAGGCGAGATGATAGACTTATTAGTTTGTTCTGTGACAAAATTTCCAGGGAGTGATAGGATTGGAATCCTTTGCTGATTGGGGAACTGTTAGACGTGATGACATTAAAGCTAAAAGCTTAAACTGTTTCAAAATGTTTGACTCTAAACATGTGGAGAGAGGGGGATTCCTGGCAGAAGTGGTAAGAGAGAAGACTGTCCATTTAAAGGTGAAAATTATTAAAGTATTTTAATATTGATTCAATAAAGCAGTTAAACTTGGAGAATGAGATGAAGATGGAAAAAGAAAAGACAAGTTTTGGATTTAGATTCCTTGTGTAGTTAACAAGTTATGGACTCCAGAGTGCTGGTGAAGAAAGAGACTCCAAGGAGACATAACTCTTCTATTGGCATAAAGAATACAGAAGGAAAGCACATTGTAGCTTCAGATGAGTTAGTCGGAAAGACACTAGAGGTGTTTTGATGGCTTTGCTTACTTTCTGTGTAACAGAAGACAGGACCATCTTCTAATGGAGGGGACAGTGGATTATGGGTTGTAAACTAGAAAATGGTAGTAAATTCTTGCAGTAGTAATTGTGGGGAATGGAAAAGACAGTTGACTTAAGGATGTACAAAATGGACGTCTAGGCAGTTTTAAGGGCACACTTTTGTTTAGTAACTATGAATGTGAAGTGGTGAGAATGTGTCCAGTAGTTCATTTTCTCAGGAGGCTTTACATCAAATAGTGGTTCCTAAGTCGGCAGCCATTTCCCACAGAAGCTATAAGAGAAAAATAGGTGAGTAGGAAAAAAATGCTTAATATTCTTCCAGATTAATCCCAATCTGGAGAGAAGTTATTTATTCATTTATTTTTTTAAGTTTGCCTAAAAACAAAAGTAGTGCAATCTCTTTATTGTGTCAAACACCTTACGTATTGGATACCCCAAGGAAAAAATAATGGGGGAAGGGGTAAATCAACACTTAACAGAAGGAGGTACACAAAGGACACCAAAAGCTGGGCATTTTAAATTCAAGGATTAGAAAATTTATTTTTCCCATGTTTATTCCATGTTTTACTTGACCAGTTGGTTTATATGTTGTGAGAGGGGATGAAGCGAACCCCTTAAGTCCTTTTCTCGCTTTCTCATGTGGAATGCTTTCTTTGTGACTCTTGGGCTTTGGGTTGTGATCTCCTTTTTAACAAATCTGGTGGGCACACTCTAATTCTGGTTCTGGACTTCATCCAACATGCAAAGGTGTCTCCAGACCATGTTCTGTGAATCCTGCTCGTATTTATACCAAATCTCTTTCTTCATATGATTATACCTGAGGATATCATGCAATAACACATGTATTTCATTGTGCTCTGTCCTTATTGTTAGACTGCATGATCCAAAAGAGCAAGAACTTCACTTGGTTTGTTTACTTTTTACAAAGATATGTGAATATATGTGGATTTATTTCTGGGCTCCCAAATTCCGTTCCATTGATGTGTGCATCTGTTTTTCAGTCAGTACCATGCTGTTTTGATCACTATAGGGTTATAATATTGTTTGAAATCAGGCAGTGTGATACCTTCCACTTTGTTCTTTGCTTTGGCTATTTGTCGTCTTTTGTGGTTTCATAAAAAATTTAATTTTTTTCTATTTCTGTGAAAAATATTGTTGGAAGTTTGATAGAAGTTACGTTGAATTTGTAGATTGCTTTAGGTAAAATGGATATTTAAATAATTTTTTTCGGTCCACGAGCATGAAATATATTTCCATTTCTTTGTGTCTTCTTGAACTTCTTTCAACAATGTTTTATTTTCAGTGTACAGGCCTTCCACATTCGTGGTTAAATTTATTCCATAGTATTTTATTCCTTTTGTTGTGGTGTAAATGGAAATGTTTCTTAATTTTTTTTTAATTGAAGTATAGTCAGTTGTAGCATGTCAGTGTCTGATGTACAGCACAATGTCTCAGTCGTCATGCATACATATATTCATTTTCATATTCATTTTTATTAAAGGTTATTACAAGTTATTGAATATAGTTCCCTGTGCTATCCAGAAGAAATTTTTTTAATCTATTTAGTGGCGCAATGGATAATGCATCTGAGTCTGGATCAGAAGTTATTTAGATGCCTATCATTCTATATATAGGTATTTATTGGAAATATATAGAAATTACCAAGATTTTTGGAACCTTTTCTTGCATTTTTAATAGGACAAAAAAGTAAAAAAAGGAAAATGCTGATTTCCAGACAGACCATTCTTTTTTTTTTATTTTTAAAGGAACAACTTTGAGCTATAGTTATACAATTCACCCTTTTAGAATGTGTAGTTTGGTGGTTTTTGGTATGCTCAGAGTTGCACAACCACCAACACTTTCTAATTTAAGGTCAAGCTATGCCTGATAGCCAAAAGTACAGCAGCAGCAGCAGCAGTGAATTAAGTTTTATTTGCTCCTTTCCAATATTTTCTTCCCAATGTGCTGGTGAAGAAGGGGGATGCAGGGTAGAGAAGTAGCAGAGAAAGTACACATTGCTCACCATTAGGTCTAGTGGAGATTATGGAAGGTAGTGCAATTTAAACCATCATTTCCCTGTTCTCAAAAAAAAAAAATTATCTCAGAGGAAGCCAAGCACAGGCAGGTTAAAATCAAGTTTTACAAAATTTCAGCTTTCTGCCAAAATCACCTGCCTTGTTCAGATTTGATGGGCCAAATAAGATAAACTGTCAAAACCTTTATATCTTGTGCCTCACTCCAGGAAGGAATTTAAAATCCAAAGTAGGGGGAAAAAATGAAAGAAATGCTGTATTCTAGAATCAAGGGCCATACCTCTAGTTAAACTGTAATGTGACCATTTATTCCTATCCTGGAAACTCTGGCCTATGTGCATTCCCTAGTGGCTGATTTCAACTGAAAAATCTGACTTAATATTTCTCTTTCCTCTACACTCTTTATGAACTCTTCTATGAATTCCAGTTCTAGTTAGCATATTCTGAATTTCCCCACCATCTTTCCCAACTCTGTCTCAATTTGACAGATATTCACAAAGATCTCCAGTCTGCTTAACACTAGCACACTTCCTCAGCCTTTTCAGTTTGTAGATCTCAACCTTGACCTGCCTACCAAAACTTTATATTTGGCTAAAGTCTTTTCATTTATATTGAACACCCAAAACTTCTACCTTGATTATTCAAGGTGACATGGTTGGCCCAAGGTTCACAACTGTCATTCCGTCAAACCAAATAACCTTTTTATTTGTACCAAGAATGAAAGATAATTTTCTTCTCTCACTAGATGACTGAAGTCATCTGTTTATACTACAGTAAGTTTTCATCTACCTTTATTCTGTATACCAGCATCTCCTCAGATGAGTATTGAATGCATAATTCTGGTATATTTAGATTTATGAGTCTCTGCATTTGGTCCCTCTCAATCATTTTCTTCTAATGTGTACACATTTAATTATTTCGTCAACACTTTTGACTACTCTATGCTGTATTTTAGTAGATTTTTAAGATGAGTTCTGCTTTAGAAACTGTACAGAGATCCAAATCCCAAAAGGCCTTCTTAGCTACTTTAAGATCACTAACAACTTGGCAATATCAATACTGATTTATTGTAATACTGAATTTCCTCAATACTAATATGCCTTAATTTATATTTAAAAAGATGCAAAATTCATTTACAGTAATATGAATAAATATAGTTATATATATATATATAGTGGTGATTCATGCAGTGGAATATTATACAACAATGAGAATTTAAAACCTACAATTACAGCCAATGATTATGGTGACTCACAAACGTAATCTAGATTATTAAACTCAAATAATTTTGATTTGTTTTGACTTATTATTGTTTTAAATTCTTAAAATTTTAATGTTCTTTATTTTTATATACTTATAAACTACTCTTACTCTTTTAGTGCTAATATTTAAATTTTATTTTCAAATTTTAGATTTATCTTTTATACTCATATCTTTGCTTTTACCTTTTATATATTTTATATTGTATATTATAGTCATCATATGTCAGTAACAATTTTGTTATTAAATGCAATACATTATTATATTTAGTTTTCTTTCTTCTTATAATGCTATTAGTTCTTACATTAATCAATTTTCTCATAGTTTGATATAATTATATTTTAATTTTTTTTATTATTCTCTTTTATTTTTCTTTACTCAAGTTTTAATTTTTTTTGGATACTAGCAAAAAGCATGTCTGGAAGTATCTTAGAATGGAAAGCCCACATTGCAACTAGATAGTCCAAGAGACTGTATTCTTTATTTGTCCATTTTTTGAATGCCTACTATAAGAAAATGTCCATGAACAAAACAGAAAAGACAGTCCTCCTCTTGGTAGACTATATATTACAGTAGGTTAAAATTTTCACATTTACCTATCTATAGAAGCAATGGAGAATTATTAGATAGGATAGCAGCATAGGCCTATAGAAAAGGGGTCTTTGGGCAAGGACATATGTACGTGATATTAAGGATATATATTTTAGACAGAGGAAGCATCAGAGGCAGGTGTGCTGGGAGTAGAGAAAGTGAGGAGAGCTGAGAAGTATAAGGGCAAAGAGGTGATGGAGAAGCAGGTCCACAGTTTGCTTTGTATGCCATTGTCAACATGTTGACTTTTACACTAAATAAATTGTGTGTTGAAAAGAAGAGTGTAGTACCTGGCTTCGGATTTAAATAATGATAATCTAGCTGCTGTGCTTCGAAGAGACTGACTGAAGTAAGGGCAGAAGCAGGGAGATAATGTATGAAAAAGAGACCTTTTAAGAAAACTACACCAAGGTTCATCATAATGACCGAAATCTGTGATACAGAGATATTAGAAACATCTAAAGAAAAAACACAAACCAAGATAGAGACGACAAAAGACTTTTCACTGGAAGCCGTGCAAGCGGAAGGAGAGGGGGGCAGCCTCTTTAAAGTAATGAATAAAACCTGGCAACACAGACTTTTATGTTGAGAAAAATATCTTTCAGAAAGAAAGCAGAATAATGATATTTTCAGACTTTCAGAAGTTGAAACAGTACATCATAAGCAGACCCATACTTTAAGATTTAAAAAAAATTCCGTCAGGAACATGCAAAATAATACTAGATGAGAATATGGATCTACTCTTAGAATAGAATCAAAAATAATGACTTTATTGGTAATTTATATGAGATGTTTTTCCTGTTTAAATATATTTAAAAGATAACTAAACACAGATAATAACAATGTATTGTGTGAAATGTATGACGTGACCTCAGAGTTTGGGTGGGAAGATGTGGAAGTTTATAACCAGGATAAGGTTATAAACTAGAGGTTAAGTGATATACATCTCTTGAACTGAGCTTATAAGATAAAGATGCATACTATAAAGCGTAAAAGCAATCACTAAAATAACAAAAAAAGTTATAGCTGCTAAGCTAGCAAGTGGAATTATATAATTTATGATGAAATTATACAATTTCTTCCCCAAAAGAAAAATGTAAAAGGAAAAAGAAAATCAAGAAGAGCTAAGATAAATAGAAACCAGTCAGATGACAGATTTAAGCCTGATCTTATCTGTAATTACATTAAATGTAAATCACTTCAGTATACCAAGGAAAAGGCAGAAATTCTTCTATTGGACATACTTTTGCAAAGTATAAAGTAAAATAAACTTTGTTTTCTGCCTCCAAATATACAATTTTTTTAACTACAAATGGAACGTAGAACTTAATGTAAAATCTAAAATTCTGAAACTTCTGAAGAGACATAGGAGCAACCTTTGTGACCTTAGATTGGATTAGGCAAGTAACAAATTGAAAAATTAGATTTCATCAAAATTAAAAACTTCTTTTCTTGAACAGGGTGTTAAGAGAATGAAAGGTAAGCCACAGACTATTTAAAAAGTGCTGATAATTTATCTAATAAAAGGCTTGTATCCTGAGTATGTAAAGAACTCTCAAAAGTCAATAATAAGAAAAAAGAATGCCACCTTAAAAATGGGCAAATTATTTGAAGATGTTTTATCAAAGAACATATATATTCAGATGATACATAAGCACTTGAAAGAGACTCAGCAATACTAGTCATGAGGGAAATTCAAATTAAAACCCCAGTGAGGTACAGTAACATACGTACTTGAATGGCTACATTTAAAAGACTGACCATAATAACTGTTGGAGAGGAGGGACTCAAACACCACTGTCGAGTATGTGAAATATAATTATGCTAAATGATGGAATCCGGACAAATAAACTAGATACCATGTAGTTCTATTTATATCAAATAAGGAAATGCAAACTGTGGGATAATTAAAAAGGTTAATAGTTTCCCAGGGGTGTGGCCGGAGGGATGGAGATGTGAGGGAGGAAAAGATTACACAGGGCGTGGGGAGTGATTGTTACCTAACTCGAGACAGGCTGCTCACTGCAGGAAAATCAGTACCTGAGAGAGAGATGGAAATGTTGGTGGAAAGGAAAAGTTGCTTTTAATCAGAATGCCAGCAATCTGGGGAGATAATGGCCTCAGCGCCCCTCAAAACACTGAGATTCTGCTTGGCCATGAAAGTTTTTAAAGGAAAACGGAAAGTAACTTCATTTAATCACTGAGATAGGGGGTCAGAGGCATCGCTATCCCCTACTGCATGCAGGCTCGTCAACTTCTTGTGATCTTTCCTTAGATGCTATCTTGTTCACAGTTTGTTCCTGAGATAACTGAAGGGGAAGCTAGAGAAGAGATCCGGTCATCTGTTAATTACTTAGTCTTCATTTCTACTTCTTTGATCTACAGAAAGAATGAACAGGTTAGGGAAGGTATTGAGTGATCCAAAGATTTGAAAGGTGTGCTAGGGCTGGAGGTGAGTAGAACATGGGGGTGCCTGGCTTGAGATGAGTGACAAGACAAAGTGGCCTCCTGTAGAGAGCTCTTTCCTGCCAGAAGCTGCTTATATGACGTTCATGCTTAGCATCTTTATTGTGGTGATAGTTCCATGGGGATATACACATGCCATAGCACCAAGTGGTGCACTTAAAACACATGCCGTTTGTCAGATGTCAGTTATACCATAATGATGATGGTTTAAAAAATAGGCATAAAATGAGTTACATGATTTTTTTTACTTATTTATCCAAGTAAAGAACTTATTCTGCCTCCATTCTCAATGAGGCAAAATGAGCTATATTTAAAAAAAAAATATTTCAGAAACTTTTCTGATCTTTGTTAAGGACATGTTTCCAATTGAATTATTTGATGTAATTCCACATTCAGTGTCATAAATGTTTATATTTCTGTGCACTGTAGTTAACTATTTCACCTTTTCCTTTTTTAGTTTAAGCAGTGCTAAAACGTACATATGGATTCAGCTATTCTCAAGGAGGTCGTATTTGTTACCATCAAACATTAAATATAAATTATTTCAGAATACCTAATTGATTCTGTTAAGTCTGAATAAATTGGTGTGTCCTAACACATCCAAATATGATGATATTAATGGAGGATTAAGACATTAAGTATTAAAAAGTGAAATGGTTAAGGATCCCAAATGTCTTCATGATAAAGCTTCACAAATTATTTGTTCCTCCTGTGAACTACTGATACTAATTTTCATTTGAAAACCTAGTCCTGTGATTTTTTTTTCTTTCTTCTTCTTCTATTTTTTTTTATAAGGTTTTAAAATGTAATCGTGCCGTCTAAAGCATCATGTGCTACATCTACGTAAGGAGCTCATTTACTGAGCCTTGCCATTTGAACAGCAGGGAGCTGAGTTCCCTGAAGTGTTTCTAACAATTTCAGGCCCAATAAGTCAAGACTAAATAAAACTCAGCTTCTGTGAAGACAAACACCTGCCAAATAAACCTGCTAAGGAGGGGTTAACCATTAGCAGTCCTGTCCCATCTCCATCATCTCCATATACTAGCACATCATCACATTTAAATTTCAATTGTGCTCAATATCCTGGTTTAGGATGTTGAGCCTCAACAAAAAGGATTTCCCTTGATCATTCCAAGTTATTATGTGAGAAGAGAGGATAAGGCAGTCCAGTGAGAATACCAATGGAGAGGATGATGGAAAGGGGAAATCATATTCAGATAAATCTGAATCTACAATTCTTCTCAAAAAACACAGGGGAAGCAATGCTGTCATTTTATCTCAGTACTGGAATACTATTCAAAGTGATAAATTACTTTCACTAAATATTAATTGAAGCATGCCACTTTATTATCGTTCTTTTCATCCACACGAGAATAAAACTCAAAGTAGGAATTCGTTGCACATAAAAGAAGGCTCATTCTTTAGCCTAGATAGAATGCTGGGTGGGAAATGAGAAGGTTTCCCCACTGGATGATTTGTGTCCAAGGGACAGGGAAGATCAGCTAACTTTCCCTTCCTAGGTGGAATTCAGAGAGGCAGTCTCTGTATTACACATCCTGTCTGAATGGAGGGGAAGGTGGGAGATAACAGGAGAGAGATGGCAGGGGGTGTCATTCGATGGAAGAGGACAGGTTGCCATTTCCACTTGTCCCCGGTCTGCTGATGTCCTCAAATTATGTGATACAGGTTACGATCAGCTTCTCAGCCCTGAAGGTACAGGGGTTTCATAAAAGTGGGTCTGTCCACTTCTCAGAGACCATCTCAGCATGGGACAAAGAAATGGGGCCATCGTGACCCTGACACACGGTGTCAGAAAGTACATCCAGCTGATTCTCCCAGGGATTTCTGCCAAGTATGATCTACACCAGACTATCTACAGACTTTTAACCAGTGATTGGAGGTCCTCTCCAAAACAGAAGTTGATGACGTTAATCAACAGAGAAGGACCGGGGCCCAAACGCACATGAACCCTTTCCTTGCATGATAATGTTGCCTGACGTTTCCCTCAGACCCAGGGTAAATGAGAGAGGAAAGAACTTTAAACAGGGAAGACAATGCCTATGTGAAGATAAAATCTTGATTGCCTAAGTTGTTAACTAGATATTTTTTTTTAAACTGAAGTATAGTCAATTTACAATGTTATATTAATTTCTGGTGTACAACATAGTGTTTCAGTCATACATATATGTACATACATTCCTTATCATATTATTTTTCTTTATATTGAACATAGAACCCTGTACTACACAGTATAAGCTTGTTTATCTATTTTATATATCGTAATTAGTATCTGCAAATCTCAAACTCCCAGTTTATCCCTTCCCACCCCCTTTCCTCTCTGGTAACCATAAGTTTGTTTATGTCTATGAGTCTGTTTCTGTTTTGTAAATAAGTTTATTTGTGCCTTTTCTTTAGATTCCACATATAAATGATATCATATTGATTTTTAAGGCCTCAGACTTTCAGTAAACAGAAACAAAAATACAAAAAGTCACAGAATTTGACTGATACCAGGATGGGATGAAACAAATTACCCTAAATAGAGTGAGGAGTGGAAAATTGTTTTGTCCTTCAATTCTAGGGGAAACACGGTCTTCAGAAACTTTACACCAGTGTGTCTCCCTTATTCATCCCGTTGTTTTATCTTCAGAGCATCTGCATTGGTTCAGGCTTCTTGAACCCTTCTGCCAGGCCACAAATTTTTATCCTTTCATCTCAGTTTTTCCAATACACTGTTCATAAGGGGTTTGGAATTTATCTTATGGGAAATGAAGACATAGGTCAAATATCTTTGCTTTAGTTTTGCCTTCTTTTAGAAAGTCTTGTGATTAGTTTTTCACTTTTTATATAATGAATATCATTAAGATATTTACTGAAAATGAACGTATAAATGAAAAATCTTTAGTATATATTAGTGCACATTTCATGTTGAATGTACCTTAAAATATCTGTGTATAGAAAACCCATTAACTGCACCCACTGCTGACTGGAATCCTGTGAAAATTTGAGACACCAGGAGTAAAGTTTACATCAATATGTGGAATGTTTTTGCTAAGTAAAGTCCAATTCCTCATTTAACCTGGTTACAAGGAACAATGGTCTACAGAGCTGCACAACTACAAACTATCATAAGTATTCATGCTGTGTGTTCATTTCTTTTCAACTTTATTTAACTTTTAATTTTGAAATGGTTTCAGATCTATTGAAAATTGCAGAATTAGTACAAAGAATCCCCATGTGCTCTTCACCTAGCTCCCCCGAACATCTTATTTAACAAGAGTACAGTGATCAAAACCAGGAAGATAGCTTCAATATAAAACTACTAAGTAATGCATAGATCATATGCAAATTGTTTTATTTGTTCCCTAATGCCTTTTTTTCTGTGTGTAAAGGAATTTAATTGTCATGTTTTCTTTTCCCTTATTTTGGAACATTTCTCAGTCCACTTTTGTCTGTGCACTTGACTTTTCTAAATAACACTGGTCAGTTATTTTGTACAAGTTCTCTCTGTTTTTGTTGGATGTTTCCTCGTGATTATATTCAGGTTATACATCTCTGTGCCATATATTTAAAAAATACTTTACAATACATTCTTTCCATTACTGTGTACTGATCTACCTTCAAGCTTCAGAGAAGGAAAAATTTGTTCCCTCTACCTTCCTAGGTTTGTTTCTTGGCTAGCGCCCTATAAGCTACACTGACAAAAGACAATTAACAAAAGAAAAACAAACACAAGTTTATTAACATGTGCAGTGTGCATTCATGTGGGAGAAACTTACACACTGAAAGGGGTGGTTAGAACTTGGATCTTACATAGCATTTTATGAAATGCATTATAAGCATTTTAAGATGGAACAATAATTTTGTAGAAAGTGACAAGACAAAGGAAAAGGACTTGGAGCTTCTGGCAAATGTGGAAAGGTGAATACACAGAGAAACTAATGGCAGATCAGGGCTAGTTGGTAAAGTTTGTGTGGATTCTTTCTAGATGCTGTTTAACTTCTAGTGATAAGCTTGTCATCCGCTTCTTGGTACAAAAGCAGGGGAGGGGGCTAAACTTTCACCAGGCGAATTTATGTTCTGTTTTCAGGCAGGCTTGAGGGGAACAGAGAGCTCCTACTGGAGTTGTTTCCTCAGTTGCCTTCAGCTCATAATAATCTGTGCCAGAGTGGTTTATTTTGGGATGGCATACTCTGAATCTCTTCAAAGCTAACTTACAACAGGAATAATTTGTTGTATTTTACTATTTTATTCAAATGTGCTTGAATTAAAAAAAAAGTCACCATAAAGAAAGTAAAACATTATTTTGTACGATTTTAGAGACATGTTAATTTAAAAAATTGCCTAGTTGAGAGAAACTGCTTGTAATGCACATATTTAGAGATATTAAGAATAAGAATCTTTTAAAAACTGTTTTAACAACTAGAATTTTGAGAACATTCCATGTGTTCTCTATCAGATTTTCCACTCTGTAGAAAATAAAAGCTATATTTCTGTTATCATTGTTTCTGACTTGCATTTCATTTCTTGCTGTTGTAGGTCTGAGACAGAACCTCAATGTTATTATAAAACCGAAGGGATGTTCAGCTAATCTGATTGTCCAATTGACTTGATCCTTCTTAACCTTATACACTAAAAGAGAAGATTTGTAAGACCAGGCTCTTTCTTATATTTGAATTAGTGAAGAATTAAAAAAAAATTTAATGAAATGCACTTCCAGAAAAGGAGAAATAGTTCAGTTTGTCAAAATTATTATTATTATTATTATTTTTTGGGGTCCAGGAAAAGAGGGCTTTTCAGTGAAAGTGGGAAAGGGAAAAGTCATAAAGCCCCATTTTCTTCCTATAAAGTCTTGGTTGGAAAAAGGGCCACCACACTGTACAGGAAGGAGTCAGCACACCAGACTTCGAATTGGGAGCCAGTGGCAACCCGAACACAGACCACAGTGTAATCATTTTCTAAGCAGGTAGAACAGCAGTGGGGCAACACCGTGTCCTAGGGAGGCAGTGATGGGACGGATGACTTCCAGGGTCAATGCCTGTGGGCAGCCCTGCATTCTCTGTAGGCGGAGATGGGGGTGCCCTTACCGGAAAGTCCTAGGGCATAATGTTTGCTGTGACCCCGGATGTTATCCCCTCTGCTTTTTCCTGTGCTATTGTCCATGCCAACTTCATAGCTTTCTCTGCATTTCTGCACTACTATTAGTTGCATTTAATGCTTGAAGAGTCAGATTTCTCATGTGCTCAACCATAAATGCTAATATCCCACCTAAATGACATGACTAGAGAGGTGATTCTTCTCACTTTTTTTTTAAATTATTTTTTTGGGGGGTGGGTAGGTAATTGGGTTTATTTTTATTTATTCATTTATTTTATGGAGGTACTGGGGATTGAACCCAGGACCTCATGCATAATAAGCACTCCCTCTATCACTGAGCTATATCGTCCCCACCCCTACTTATTTTTTGATGTGTTTATATACTGCTTAGTTTGCATGGTATTGTATATTGTCTTGATCTTTGACTATTTGTAGAGCTGTAAGTTTTCAATATTAATATAGATCAACTTAACATATAATCACTACATATCATATCTACCCACATATATTCTAAAATAAAAGTTTTAAACATCATGCATCAAAACTTCACATCTAATTGTTACAGTTTAACCTACTTGCCTTGGGAGATTATTCACTAATCTCAAAACACCTGTCAATTGTCATAATATTTTGTGTATATAACTTTAGAACCATATAGAAATTAGTCTCTTCACTTGATCATTCTGACAATCTCTCCCTTCCCTTTAGGGAATACAAGAGTATTGTTTAGATCAATTACTTTTTATATTCAGCAAGCCAGGTTTCAAGACTTTCATATTTATAAAAATTAAATCTGTTTTTTTAAGGATGGTGATTTGCTGTCATTGTGAACATTAATAATTCTCTGTTTTAGTGACCAGGCTTGTCTGTGTCTAGTCCTTTAGGAAGTTCTCTCCTATGTGGATTCCCTTATTTGGTCTGACCAATTTCACTTTTTTTCTCTTTGAATGCTTCTTCCTGAATGTATCTTCTTGGAACCCAATCATAATGCCCTAAGGCATTCCTAGCAACCATGTGAAGAGGTCACTGGAAGGAAATCAAGTCTCTGGCCAACAGCAGTAACTGCACCCACAGTTGAGTCTACAGCTGGACTTGTTCTAGCATCCTAGCCAAGACCACGAGGAAAAGAATGGCCAACCCCCTCCTCCCCACAGGATCTCACTGAGAGACAACGAGTCATCATTCTGAGCCTTAATAAACCTTAATAAGAATTCCTTAATAGGAATAGGATGGTTCTTATGCAACTGAAGTCCTAAGCAAGCTTTATTTGCTTAAAAATTAATAGGAAAAATATTTAAAGGGATTGCATTTTTATTTGCAGCTCTCATCTTTACTTTCATCTTTCATCTTTAGTTGCAGTACAATGTCTTTTTCAATAAATATTTTTTCTATATGCATATATTTTTCTCTAGTGGCACTTTAGTTATTCTAAAAGTAGTGACTACTCTTTTATTACAATATCAATTATCAAAGACTTCCCTAGTCTCTTTTTTGTGGGTGATTATCATGTCTTTGGAGTTACTTTAAAAAAGGCATACAAACCAACAAGCCACTGATGGAATAGCCTGAATTAATGTATTACTTTTTAATTAAAAAAGTAAGATATTACATCATGATAAAGTAAAATGGCTTTTCTCATCCTTGCCTTCATATTCTTTTTCTTCCGTATCTAACCACAAAGACAACTAAATATTAACAGTTCATATAGAGAAGAGCATTAACTTACTTGAAAGTTATCATTCAGACAAAAGGAAAAGACATAATCTGTTGAAACATACCCTTAAAGTTTTAAATATTAGATTTACTAATGTGGAGGTTAATTCTTTCCGGCTTTTTACTTTACTCCTAGCATTTGCTTTTTAGGCTCCATATATATGGATGACATAATTATCAATATCTGTAGCTCTAAGTCCTGCTAAGTAATTTTACTCATGGCTTTATTATCTGTTCTACTTCTCATTCTTTGAACGTCCTTGACTATTTAAAACTGTATTTTATTTTACTTCCACTATGAAGATCAGATCTATGGGTGATCCAGAGCAAATTTTTAGTTAAGGAATACAAGGGTTTCATTTTATTTTTCCATCAATGACTAGGTAAATTTTTATCACTTGTTCCTCTTTTTGTAATATTTGTAGTCTTACATCAAAGCATGTTTCCTTCTGTGCTAAGTGACACTTTACTGTATCTTAATCTGAATAAGACTTATTCTCTGCCCTTATTTGCTATTCTTACCTGACCTTTTCCTCTTGAGTTTGCAGTTGCATTATTACCACCATGCTGACAGCTCCAATTTATGTCTTTAGCTGTCATTTTCCCAACAACATTCCATTAGTTCTTCAGATTGCCTACTGCTTCCAACAAATCATCCTAGTGTATTCACTGAATATTTGTCTTTACAGAAACTAGGTGCTCGAACATAAATATTAGCATTATCAAAACAAAACAATAAAGATTTCCAGTTTATTTCTACAATAATGTTAATACCTGATTTAAGTAATGTCATGACATGAATTTATCTTTACCTAGTCAGTGAAATATTCCAGCAGATTATTTTTTAGTTTATTGAAACATTTGAGAGAAATTTTTTCAGTAATTTAAAGATATACTTACCGAAATTTTTAATTTTTATTATCAAAGGGTAGAGTTTGTGTTTCTAACAACATATCAATAAATTACACATATTTAAGCATACTGAGTATTTTCTAAACTTTTTGTAACTTGAAAGTTGTGGCCTCCATTATGCTTTTTTGTCAGTATTAATGCCATCTAATATCTCTATAAACAAAACCCAAAGTTATATTGAACCAAACAAAACTTGTGGAATAAATGGTCAGGTAATCTTGTAAATCAGGAAATTAAGTCTCTGAATACTGAAACACAAATCCCAATATTGCACACATACCATCATCTCTTAGATACTATGCATTTCTCTACACCGTGCTGAATTCCATATAAACAATATTTTGTATAAATAATGCATCAAATGAGATAGGTTAATATTTTAAAGGAAAATTTGTACAATTTAAACTTTCATTCTGACATTTATGCCAAAATTTTAACATGTTTGCATAGAAAGACATATTTTCATGGATATTTCTTTCATTTTTGCTATTGATTTGCCTCAGTATTTTGACTACAAGTACCATAATAATTAAACATTGTATAAAGAAAGAATATTTTATAACCTGCTTACCTTTTTCTAAATCTAGCTACATACTTACCTAACATCTATAATTATTTGATTAGTAGAATCAGGATCACCATATTTCTTGTCATTAACAGTTGTAAACTTTACTATAATATATATATGTGTGTGTATAAATGTATAGGTAACAATTTATATACATATATAAGCACACATACACACATATGAATAGATCAACAGACATAATGAGAGTTGATATCCTTACTTGCTATTAAGATAGTGTCATTGTTTTCACCATTATACGAAGTGGCAGCTGTAGATCGCTCATGTATATTTTTACCTTGTTTCGGAAGTTCCCTTCTACTCCTAGTTCATACAGATCTTAATCAGGAATGGTAGTTGGATTTTGTAAAATTATCTTTTCAGGTGTATTGAGTTGATTATATACCAGATTTATTCATAAGTGTTTATATTTTGAGGCTATTTTGGTGTGGTTTTTTTCCCTTAAATTTCACTTCCCAAGTATCTGTTGGTGATAAATAGAATGAAAAATTACTCTTATAAGTTAACCTTGTATCCTACAATATCACTAAATATAATTATTAATTCTAGTGGATTTTTTGTACATTCTGTTGGATTTTCTACACAATCGTATGTATACATTAACACTGTTCA
Organism: Vicugna pacos; assembly: GCF_048564905.1. Classification (NCBI taxonomy): domain Eukaryota; kingdom Metazoa; phylum Chordata; class Mammalia; order Artiodactyla; family Camelidae; genus Vicugna; species Vicugna pacos. The sequence goes on along the minus strand of NC_132995.1, from coordinate 66,214,803 downwards.
GTGTCTTTCGAATCCAATGTCTGTTTTCTTTTCCTTGCTTTATTGCACTGACTAGAATTCCAATACAGTTATGAACAGAAGTGGTGAAAACCAGTATCCTTTTTGTATTGTGATTTTAGGATAAAAGCATTCAGTCACTGACCATTTTGTATGTTCTTAACTCACAGTTTTGTTTCATTTTTTTTAATCATAGAAAAGATTCCTTCAAATTATTTTATCAGGAATGAATGTTAGATTTTGGAAGATGTTTTTCCTACCTATTTTGAGAGTATCATATGATTTTTCTTGTTAAGTTTCAACATAGTCAATTGCATGTATTGATTTTTGAGTGTTAAACAAATACCCCACTCCTGAGAAATCCCAGTTGGCCCTAACCCATTTTCCTTTTTATAGATTGTTGGAGTCAAAATGTTAAAAATGTGTTTAGAATTTTTGCAACAGTGTTATGAAGATACTGGTCTGCAGTTTACTTTTCTTATAATACTTTGTTGAGTCTAGGTATCTGGGTAATACTGGCATTACGGAATAACTTGGAAAGCATTCCCTCATCTGCATCTCTGGAAAAGTTTGCGTGGATTTAATATGATTTCTTTCTTAAATAGTTGGTAGTTTCAGGCCGTCACAACATCTGGGCCTTTGCATGAAGTGTCCTTTGTATGAAGGATTCTGTTAAAATTTCGATTTCTATCATAAATATCAAGCTACCCATGTTATATATTTCTTCTTAGTAAGTTTAGGTAGTTTGGGTCCTTCAAGGAATTTTTCCATTTCATATAAGTGGTAGAATATATTCATCAAGGTTGTTCTTAACATTCCCTTATTGCCCTTTAATGAATGTAAAATCTGTACTGTTTCTCATGCCTTATATTGGTAGTTTTTGTTTTCTCGCTGTGTTCTTGATATTTAGGGCTAGAAATTTATCAACTTTGATTGATATTACCAAAGAACCAGCTTTTGATTTCACTGATTTCCCTATTGTATTTTGTTTATTTCATACTTAATTTATCTTTGCTTCTTTCTTTTACTTAGTTTGTATTTGCTAAGCTCATCTTTCCTTATTTCTTAAAATGGAAGATGTGGGTATTCATCTTGAGTTCTTTCCTAATATTGAGTATTCTTTGCTAATTTATTTAGTGCCACAAATCTTCCTCTAATTACTGCTTTCATCACATTCCTCAAAAATTTGACATAATATTTTATTTTCATTCAGATCCAGTAATTTCTTTTCATTTCTTATTTGACCTATGGATTGTATAGAAGCACATTATTACTCTTAAAATATTCCTAATTTAATTTTATGTGGATAAGGAACATACTCCATATTGCTTGAATATTTTAAAACATAGTGTGTTTTATAGCCTACAATGTGATCTGCTTGGTAAATATTCTTTATGTTCTGGAAAACAAAAACTCAAGTTGTTGAGTAGACATTTGTTTTATAAATGTCAGTTCAAGTTGGTTGATAGTATTATACAGGTTTTTAATGCTGTAACTAATTTTCTGCCTTTTTTTTTTTTTGGTAACTAATGAAAGGAAAATTGAACTCTAACTATACTGTGGTCTTGTCTGTTCATCTTCCAAATCTATCTGATTTGGGTTCAAATTTTTTACAAATCTTTTATTAAGTAAGTAGAGTTTAAGATTGTTCTGTCCTTTGATGAACTGACTCTATTATTAGGAAATGATCTTTATCTCTGACAATATTCTTTGCTTTTAAATCTATTTCTTTTATTAATAAGACTATACCAGCTTTATTTTGCTTAGAGTTATAAAGACACTTTTTTAAAACAAAACTTCAAAAAAGGTTTAAATTTATAAGTCTTTATATTTGAAATGTATTTGTTATACGATGCAGTTAGTGGTGTGTTGCTCTTTTATTCAGTCTTACAAACTCTGCCTTTAAGTTTAAACCGTTTATATTTTGTGTGATATTGATGCAGTTGGTTGTAATTAAGTCATATTGCTGTTTGTGTTCTGTTTGTCTCATCTGTACTATGTCCTCATTTTGTCTCTTTCCATGCCTCTTTAATTATGTATTTTTATGATTATATTTTATCTTCTCTGGAACTTATTCACTACTATTCTGTGATTATTAATTTAGCAACTGCTTTAAGATTTATGGAATATATCACTTAATTCCCTTTAAGTGATATTAAGCAATATATATCCTTAAGCATAGATTGGGAAACTTACATTACTTCTGTTTTCCCCTTCAAAACTCTGATGTTGCTTCCTATAGTTTTCATTACAACTGTTATAAATCCTACACTATATTATTGTTTTTGTTTGTATAGCCAAAGATTTTTAAGATATTTAAATAATAAGAAATCGATACATTACTTCTCTGGAAATATTCTTAGCATGCTCATTCCTGTTTTGCGTTGTCTTTATCTGGTTTTGGTATCATGATGATGCTGGTCTCATAGAATGGAAGCACCTCTTCTAAATTTTTTTGGAATAGTTTGAGGATAGGTGTTAACTCTTCTCTAAATGTTTGGTAGAATTCTCTTGTAAAGCTGTCTGGTCCTGGACTTTTGTTTGTTGGAAAGTTTTTATTACTGATTCAGTTTCATACTGTTAGTTGGTCTCTATATTTTCTAATTTACTGATTCAGTCTTAAGAGAGTGTAAGTTTCAATGTATCTAGTTCTTCTAGGTTGTCCACTTTATTCTTTGTAATTGTTCATGGTAATATCTTATAACCCTTTGTATTTCTATGGTGTTGATTGTAACTTCTGTTTCACTTCTGATTTTATAAGTTTAGGCCCTTGCTCTTTTTTTCTTGATGAATCTGGCTGAAGGTTTATCAATTTTTTTAGCTTTTCAAAGAACCAGTTTTTAGTACCATTGATCTTTTCTATTTTGTTTTTAGTCTCTATTTCATTTATTTCTGCTTGGATATTTTTTTTCCTGGACTGATTTTAAGTTTGTTTGTTCTTTTTCTAGTTCCTTTAGATGTAAGGGTAAATTTTTTGAATTTTTTTCTTGTTTCCTGATGTACGCTTGTATTGCTATTAACATTCTTCTTGGAATACTTTTGCTGTGTCTCATAGGCTTTTGGATCTTTGTGTTTCCTTTTTCATTTGTCTCCATGTATTTTTTTATTTTTGTCTTTAATTTTTTCAGTGACTCATTGGTTGTTTAAGAGGATATTGTTTAGTTTCCACATGTGTCTGTTTTTTGTAGGTTTTTTTTTCCATATAGTTGATGTCTAGTCTCATACTGTTGTGGTCAAAAAAGATGTTTGATGTGATTGCTTATCCCCATTTCACTTTGTTCCTTGTTCTGGGGTTTGTCTTCTCCCTTCATTTGGAACATATTCCTCTTTTGCCTCATTTTGCCTCATTTTCTTTATTTTTATGTATTAGGTAAATCAGTTACATTTCCCAATTTCGCAGAAGTGGCTTTATGTAGGAGAAGTACTGGAGGGCACAGCAGCACACTCCTCTCTGGTCACCAGGGCTGTATACCCTAGGGGTGCCCCCGTGTTGGCTACATGGGCCCTAGTGTTGAGGCAGGGCCAACTACTGTGGGCACAGCGGTAGGATGGTTGCCCCCTGGTCTAGTTGGTTGCCAGCCCACTGGTGCACAGGGCATGGTCTTGATGTAGCTGGCTGCAGGTCCAGGGGACCTTGGGGCTGCTGCCAGCCTACTGGTGGAAGGCTAGAGGGAAGACTCCAGAATGGTTCTTTCCAGCACCAGTGGCCTCATGGTAGAACGAGCTCCCCAGAATGGCTATCACCAATGTGTGTGTCTCCAGGAGGAGTGCCAGTTGCCTCCTACTTTTTCTGGCGGCTCTCCAAGATCAGCAGGTGAGTCTGACCCAGGCTCCTTTGAATTCACTACCTCTGTGCTGGGATCAGAGCACATGAAATTTTGCATGTGCCCTTTTAGAGCAGGGTCTCTGTTTCCTGCAGTGCTCTGGCTCTCCCACATGCAAGCCCTCCTGGCCTTCAAAGCAAGATGTTCTAGGGGCTCAGCTTCCTAGTACAGGAGCCCGGGCTGGGGAGCCTATTTTGGGGCTTGGACTGCTCGCCCCTTGGGTAGAGCCCCTGGATTTGTTATTATTCTTTCGTCTGTGAGTTTTGTACTTGAGGGTATGGTCTTGACTATACCACATCTCTGCACCTTTCACCTATGTCATTGTGATTCTTTCTTTAATGCAAAAGCATGTTCAGAACAATTGTTTATAGTAGCAAAAACATAGCATAATAACAAAACAATTTAGTATCCATCTAAAATATCTTTTCCATGAATTGGTTTGGTATTTTGGCAAAAACATTTGCATGCTGCCACACAGATCTTAAGTTATGGATTAAGTGCAAAATTTGTGATCTAAGCAGAGTACTTAAGGAGACATCAGGGTGAGAGGTATTTTAATTAGGTCTTCTTAATTCTTCAGTATCTCACAGTAAATAAGTGTGCAGCAGTAACATATTATATTCTCTGTATCAAATGTTATATAATATTTTAAGTAAGCAGTATTTGAATGACCTAAAATATTGATTCAGGCTTCAGGAAAAAAAAAACACAAATTGGATGTTAATTAGTGGAAACAAATCTTACTTGACCTCTATGAAGACTATGCAGTGTTCATATTATTTTGCTCTTTTCACCACCCTAACTGCAAACACACAGATTTGTATGACAGTGAAAACTAGCCACAAATATACATCTTAAACACAATATTCAGTGCCTAACTATAATTAAGAAGAAATTAGTAGTAACAATTATTCTCATATGGAATTAACAATATATTTTCATGAAATTAGCTTCAATATACGTCATGTTTTATTTTCTTCTTAAATTTCTTTTTTCTTTTTTTCATTCATTGAGCATTTAATTGTGGGCTTACTTTCTGTCAAGTGTATGAAAATAGAAGATTTGTGGCTTCTATTTTTAAAAATTTAAAATTTAAATTTTTATTATCTAGTCACTTTATAATTATTATACTTATTTAAATCAAACTAAGAAAAAATACCATGTTTATCTCTGTTTTGGACAGATTCTATGAAACATTATACTCTAATTAAAATCAGATTTATTAAAGCACCCATGAGAAAAAAATACGTATATCTTGTAAGGTGGAAGATGAATGAGTTAGATCTTACTTCAACTCCTCTCCCCTTACATGTCTCCTTCAGCCAGAGATGAGGAAAGCCTTCAGTAGTGGATTATCAGTGTCAGGCACTCGGGGAGAATTGTGTGCTGAGGGATTTGAAAGTAGCTAAATGTATAGTGTGCCAAGCAAATAATTGACTTGGAAAATATAAACTAGTAGCTGTGGTAGAAAGAAAAGTGTGTTATCAGAGGAAAGAAAGCATGAAAAAATTACATTTCTAGTTACATTAACTGCAAGATAGGGGGCAATAACAACTTCCTTTTCCAACAAATGCCTACTACAGACATGCTTTCACATGCAATAGATTTTTAAATACGTAATTAAATACATCATGTAGTAAAGTGTTTATTAGATATAAAGCTGTCTTCCTGACCATTTTGTGTCTTAAAACTGTGTGAACACTCATTTGTTATCATGATGCACTAGTATTTGATATAGCAACAGTTATTAAAGGCTGACTGTGTGCAGATCCTAACAAATAAATACATGCATAGGAGACATTCATTACTATTGAAAGACTTATAATCTAGAGTCATGTTTACCAACAAGTAAGTTAAATGTTAAGAAAGTGAGTTCAGATACAATGTTTTTCTGGGTGTGCTGATGAAAGAAAAAGTTCATTCTACCTATACTGTTTCGTTGAGGAGGTGTTCTTTGGTTGTGGCACTGAAAGACAGTAAGGATACCATTATGTGGCAAGTGTAGAAAGGGACAGAGGAAAAGCAACAAATAAATTGTAGAAGTAAACAATAGCCAAATTACAGTGTCAGCATAGACTGATTAAAGGCTCATCTCATCATAGAATGAGAGTTTAAAAAACTTGGGACAAATTCATTTTCTTTAGATAAGCTAAGTGAAGATAGATTGACTAAGCAACTTTTAACATGTATAAAAATATTTTTCCAAATATTGAAGACAAACAGCATAACTGAAATGTCTGTGTCTCTTGTTTAAATGCTAATTAAGATATTCGATTTGTTCTAGTAATATTTTAAGTGCAAAGTATTTAGTAAACAGAACAAGGGAAGATTATTTTATTTAGTCATATGTATTCTTTTATTTAGTGCCTCACTAATACAGAAAAAAGTTTGCTGAGGACTAACAAACGATAGGCAGAGAATGATAAAAACAGAAAAAAATTTCATCACATAAAATAAAGGTAATTTCTAGGTGAATAAAATTAATAATAATTTCCTTTGCTGCTTGCTATATTTATACAGGACCTAAAAATTTAAGTTTGAATTCATAATTCACATCTTAACTTATTTAAAAAATTCTTTAGGCTGATTCAGTTTTCTACAGTACCATGTACATGCTTCACTACCTCATTTTCATTAATTATCATATTATTTTTATCTGAAAGCAGTATCTCCTGTTTTTAAATAGCAAGATGACAGTGAATTAATTGATTCTGCTTTTCTTTCATTCTATTACAAATAATTTTGTACATGTAATATGTACAAGGCAATATTCAAGAATATGCTGGGGATGTATCTCTTACATAGAAACATACATACCCAGTCACCAAAACAAAGAACAAAATAATTAGTATACAAGTAAATAATCATATATAAGTAAGAAATAGTGATAAATGGCAAAGAGGGGAAAATGATATAATTGAAAGATAGTGGCTGGAGGGGATTCAGCAGTAGCCATAGCGACTAGATGGGCTTCATGGAAGGAGATGACAGTAAATCTGCATGAAAATACCAGGCAGAACACTCGAGACCAACATCGTCCAGTGGGACATTCAGCAAAGAGGGAAACGTTCAAAATATGTGCTGTCGAATATGGAAGCGATTAGGCACATGTGTCAGTTGGCATTAGTAATGTGGCTATTTGGCTGAGAAAATAAGTTTTAATTGTCTTCAATTAATTTAAAATAAAGCTGCCACATGCGGCTGCTGGTTACTCTGTTGGCAAAACATGGCTATGGTTCACAGGAACAATAGCTCCTCAAGTGGGAATCGGTTTGCCAAAATTGAGCAGGAGAGGAGGGCCAATGCTGGTAGTGTATAGTAAGCATGGTTTCCAAACATGAGTTCAGAAAAGAATAGGAAACATCTGGCAGAAAATTCTAAGCCATGTTGAAAAGTCTGGTTTCATTCTAATTGAGATGGCCACAGATTAAAATAATTTTTTTAATTGAAGTATAGTCAGTTACAGTGTATCAATTTCTGGTGTGTAGCTTAATGTCCCTGTCATGCATATGCATACATGTATTTATTTTCATATTCTTTTTTATAAAAGGTTATTACAAGATATTGAATGTGCTATACAGAAGACATTTGCTTTTTATCTTTTTTTATATATAGTGGTTAACATTTGCAAATCTCAAACTCCCAAATTTGTCCCTTCCCCCAGTAACCATAAGATTGTCTACTATGTCTGCAAGTCTGTGTCTGTTTTGTAGATGAGTTCGTTAGTGTCTTTTTGTTGTTGTTGTTGTTGTTAGATTCCATGTATGAGTGGTATCATATGGTATTTTTCTTTCTCTTTCTGGCTTACTTCACTAGGAATGACAATCTCCAGGTTCATCCATGTTGCTGCAAATGGCATTATTTTATCATTTTTTATTGCAGTGTAGTATTCATTGTATAAATATACCACAACTTCTTTAGTCATTTACTGATGGACATTTAGGTTGCTTTCATGTCTTGGCTATTGTATATAGTGCTGCTATGAACATTGGGGTGCATGTGTCTTTTCGAATTAGAGTTCCCTCCATATATATGTCTAGGAGTGGGATTGCTGGATCATATGATAAGTTTATTTTTTGTGTTTTGGAGGAATCTCCATACTGTTTTCCATAATGACTGCACAAAACTACATTCTTACCAACAGTGTAGGAGGGTTCCCTTTTCTCCACACCCTCTCCAGCATTTATTGTTTGTGGCCTTCTGAATGATGGCCATTCTGACTGGTGTGAGCTGACACCTCATTGTAGTTTTGATTTGCATTTCTCTGATAATTAGCGATATTGAGCAGTTTTTCATGTGCCTGTTAGCCATTTGTATGTCTTCCTTGGAGAATTGCTTACTTAGGTCTTCTTCCCATTTTTGGATTGGGTTGTTTGTTTTTTTTTCTTATTGTATGAGCTGTTTATATATTCTAGAAATTAAGCCTTTGTCAGTCACATCTTTTGCAAATATTTTCTCCCATTCTATAGGTTGTCATTTAGTTTTACTTATGATGTTTTAAAAATTAATTTTGTTGAGATTTTTATATATACATATATATTTATATATAAATATAAATAATTGAGTCTACCTCTGTCTCTTAACAGTCAGGGTCCATTTTCAACAAAGTGAAAACCACTGACTATTTTAAGCAGAAAGAGGATGACTGTGCTCAGAGGCAGATTTATCTTGAGGCTAAGGAAATTTTAGAAGCCCTCATTTGTTCAGATTTTAAGACTCTAGGAGACGGCTTTACATTACATTTTCTTGGTCAACTGTCTTTAAAAGTTTTCCAAATAAAGATATTTAATATACATGGTAATACTGTTGCCCCTTTCCAATCCATTTGTCCCCCACCATTATACATGGGGCTCTATCTATGGATAAGCTGAATTTAAGACACGTTCAAATTAGCTTTAGTGGGATGTATTTGAGTGGTTCACTTCCAGTTAAGTTACTGCTAAGTCTTCCAGTTTAGGAATGGTTTCTCAGAATAGTGCTGTCATCACCCTATGAAAGTGCAGAGTCATTATCTATATCAAGGCTTCTGTCACTAGAAGAATGTCAGTAACAGGCTTGAACAAGGGTTGAAATGTAGAGAAGTCTTCCCATCATCGTGTGCAAAAGTGTAATTGGGATTTGTTTCTCATCAAGTTGTAAATGAAACAAAAGTTCTTTTCTGTTAGAAATATACTTGACATACAAATTCTTTTTTAATACAAATTCTTCAAAATTCTTCTAAATAGAATTCAGAAGTCCTGTTTGTAGGGGGCACAAAACTATAGCAGTGGTACAAACAATGGATATATCTTTAGGTGAAATGATGTTGCATGCATACAAATATCAGAAATGAAAAGAATATTCAAATAACTATGCTAAAGGCAAAAATGAATTGTCTTTCGATGTTATCTCTATAGAAGTATTACAACGTTTTTGTTATAAGGAGTGATCAGAGTGTATGCTTCCAAATATAAAGGAAAGACAATGTAGATATATATTAAGGACATTTTTTAAAACGTAGGTTATTTTTTTCTATGCTTGGTGATAACCATTATATTTGTCAGCTTTTAAAACTTATAATTTATGTTTTTTTATTCATTCTAAGTACTTTCATACCTAATTTTACTTTCATACTTAATTTATTTTATACTTAATTTCATATATTTAATTTTGTATTTTTTCTTAATAAGTCTCCTAAATTATATTTTAGTTCCCAGGAAACCTATATCTACCCATGAATAAAAAGAACAAGTTATTTCAGTATATTTAAAACTGAAAGCAGTCTATGTAGTCTTGGCTTTCAAGGAAGGACTCCCAGAAAAAGCCACAGGAATGACCAAAATGAAGGGTGGTCACTACATTGGCTACAATTCAGTGTGTACATAATCAGGAAGTTTCTGCTGTGACTGTCACCTTCAAAAACACCGTCGAGGCTGCAATCTAGGGACCAGGGAGCAGCTGCTCCTACCCCTACAACTGTGTCTCTAGACTCATGATGCTTGTGACCTCACCCTGGAACACGGCTACAGAATAGACCCCTTCCCCATGATCAGGAGGACGGCAGAAAAGCACCAAGACAGCACAAGCGATGACCTTGGCCTCTGCTTTCCAAATAACCCGCCTCATTGCTCAGACCTAATTCCCATGCAGAATAGTCTGCAGTGCAGTCTGGGAAATGCCATTTTTAGCTTTTCAACCTCCATGGGACAGAAGGACACACTAGAAATCCACATCGTCAGTCTCTACCTATTAAATATTTTCACTGAATTCTTTTGCAAGGTCATCACGATGGAAGGAGCCCTGTTAGTCTGCTTGGGCTTCCATAACGGAACAACACAGGTCGCGTGGCTTAGCCGACAGAAATGTATCTTCTCATAGTTCTGGAGCAAGAAACCCATGGTCAGGGTGCCAGAACATTTGGTTTCAGCGAAGCTGCTTTCTGGATTGCTGACAGCTGCCTTCTCGTAGTGTCCTCACATAGCTCTCCTCTGGGGGGTGCTTGGAGAGAGAGAGGGAGATCTGGTCTCTCTCCCTCTTCTTATAAGGATGTAAGTCTGATGGGTTTGGGGTCCCGCCTTCATGACCTCACTTAACCCTTATTACCTCCTTTTTTGTCCTTATTTCCAAATATAGTCACATTGTGGATTAGGGCTTCAACATAATGAATCTTGGGGGGATCCAATTCAGTCTATAACAACTATGTTTGTTCAGTATCAACTTTGAGGGGAGAAATACATTGCTTTAGCTCCCACCAAGGGAAAAACATTGAATATTTATATTTTTATGTTTATTTTCTACATTGCAAGTTCATTAGATGTGAAGATTAGGCTGATAAAGACAGTTGATTTTATATCTACTGAAAACTTTTGTTCTAGTAATTAGTATTTACACACACACATACCCTATTTCTCTACCTAGAGAAGTGCCTCCTAAGACCAGATGACACACAACGCTTCTCTTTCATTAAGACGCGCATACTAAATTTACTGTGAAATGCATGGCATTCTGCATTCCTAAATTCACTCAGAGGCTTCAGCTATCTTCCTGTCAACTGCATCAAAATTTACCCTCTACCTTTATCCATCGCAGGAAGGTCTGTGTGTGATAAGATATTCCAGTAATCTGTGGCAAATGAGAAATGACCTAATGCCAGGGAACATAGAAATGTTAACTGCCGTCTTAGACATTTCCTTTTCTATACTGTCGTGGCATCAGAAATTAATTGGGCTATGACCGCCCCTTCCCCAACTGGTGTCTTTCCATGGCTGTTTCAGTGGTAATAACTTACTTTACTCTGTATTTTATACATGCTGAGTGGAGGCTGGGTTTGAATGATTAGAAATTTGACCCTGATGTGCCCATGTGTTAGACACTGGAGTTCTTGCAAAAGTGTCACACGATTGCGAGTTTTCCTTATTTCCAGAAATTATTCTACAGGTTTCCTTACTTTTAGCCTTTGCCTCTCAGATAATTAGGTTGTCTGTGATTCAGCTGGGGAGCTATCAACTCACGAGTTATTTTCTTCATGTACAAAAAGTGCCAAAATTCTGATCTTCCTCTGAATCTTGATTTATCTTTATTTTAAAAAAGAAAAAACCCAAAAATCAAAGACTAACCTGTGGATCTCATTATAGACTGTTTATTTTTATATTTGTTTACACTGGATCAAAATCTCCCTCTCTTTTATTCTTTCATTTCCATGTGAATTTTCAAAAGGAGAAAAAATAATATGTTTGAATTGCAGTTTTTGAACCAAAATCATAGACATCATGCATAATGACTATATAGAGTATATTTTGAGAATTGACTTATAGGATTAATATGTATGCCAAGTATAACAAATTTTAGCAAAAAAAAAAAAAAAGATACTCAACTAATTACAAGTTTGACATAGAAATCAAGAGCAGCCACAGCAAAAATGGACCATGAAGCAATCAGAGGATTCAACTGAAGAGGAAAAAATGTTTATAGAAGGAGAAGACATTCCTGAATTATGCATAAAGTTGACTATCGGTGGCTTTATTATGAATTCTGGGCTCCCGTTTTAGTACATTATACACAAGTGTATTTTGATGTAATTTGCGCTCTTAGAATCTCCTGTATATTATGGAAATCATGATAAGGCAAGTTTGACAGTGGGAATGGGAAAGGTTTAGCTTGTATTCAAGAGAGAGAAATGTGACATATGCACTGACATAAATGTTGTTAGAGTCTCAAGACTCTGTGTTACATATTTTAATGCAGTTTGCTTTCTGGTCCATAAATAAAGCTTGGCTAACATTCTTTACCTATCTTTGACAATCCCAGGGAGATCTCAGAGGGAAAGATCTGTTACTCACAAGAGAGTTTTTCTCCTACTTCTTTGAATTACATTAGAAATATTTTACCTCAAATTAAAGTCTATTATATTTTCTCAAGAAAACATTCTTCATTTCATTGAGGAATATATTTTTTAATACTGAAAAAATATCAGATACTTTTTCCCTCAACACAGAGAGGATTATGTTTTCTCTCTTGAAACCATACAAATTACTGAAAAGATATCTATCTGTATTAAATACAGAAGCAATATGGACCCCTTCAAAGGTAAAATATATTCAGATCTATCTTTATACTTTTCCAGCTATATATATATAGTTTAAGTTGGGATGTAATAAAATACATTACTAAAACTGTAGCTTTTTTCAATTTTAAAGAGTAATTATGTATTTCTGAGATAAAATGACCCTAATTTAATTTTATTATTATCAGTAGAGGGCTATGACTCCTTTACTTTTCCCAAAATATTTAGTAACTCAGTCTCATCAATGATAAAAATTTAGGATCGGTTCCTAATTCTTTACTTTCCACTTTACTGCATGCCCGAATGGTATTCAGCAGTTTCTCAAAAGGCATTTTATTATTCCTGTGCAGGCTAAATTCCCTTCGAGGATAGCTTCCATTCTTCTTGAAGAACCATCCTTCTTCTAGAACCATTCTCTTTCCATCTTGCAATTCATTTTTCATACTTTTGATATGTCAATATTCCTAAAATGCATCTTCTATCACATCATGACCCTGCTCAAAAATGTGATTTTCTCTTGCCTACAGGGTAAATTGCACTCTTTGCCTGACATTCAAGGTTTTCAAAAATGGAGACTAAATTAGCTTTTTCAGAGCCCTTAGACTCTAAAATATGCCGTCCCTCTCAGGCTGATAGTTTCAACCACATTCTCTGAACATACGTTTAGTCCTCCTCCTTTAACACGCCCACTGGGGTCTCCATTCTCCTCAACCAATGTAAGTCTGAACCACATTTCAGGAGCCAACTCAGATTCCTCCCCTGGCACATGATAAAGTATTCTCACCCTACTCTGACAGCCTATAATAATTAAGTTCTATAAATTTTGATAGTATATTGAATTAAGCTATCTGTTCCATTGCTATTTTCAGTAATCTTCAAAATGTCTTATTTTAAAAATCATCTTACATATATATATCTCATCGCTCCAACACCTGCAGTAAATATATTGCAGATGCTCAGGTATTCTAAAATCTCTATTTGGCTGCAGTATATTCAGAGGCATTTTGTCTAGGAAACTATTTTACTGCAGGGAGTCAAATTTGTAAATCGATACTATGAAGCATATAAAATGAGGCACCTACAGGATTATACAGTCATAGAACGAATGTTTATCTAGCTTATGAAGGTCCCCTCTTCATTACTGCTCTCTTGCTATGTCAAATAATGAGGATTAAGTTTATCACTGGCTTCAATTCAAGCTCTAATTGTTAAAGGACAAGTTTTCTCTTCCTAATTTCAGGCTAGTTATCTTTCCTGATGATGCCAGAGTTTTTTCATTCCAGTAAGGAATACTGGAATATTCCTTCCAGTGAGGAAGCTGAATTTTTCATTGCTTCCAGGTCCAATACTGTGGCCTCAAGGAGCCTGGAATCTTATGCCAAAGTCTGCAATAATCTGTTCTTCTCCTTTCGCAGATCATCCTAAATTGAAGAAAGATATAAATGGCTTAATGTCAAGATAACAGCCAACAAAAAATTTATGTAATTCACATTTTGACACACAGTGATTGAATTTTAGAGCACCAAGGTATGAAAAATACACTTAAAATCGTTATACAAATGAAAAATATTGAAAAGGATGAGAATTAAATTTATGTCTATTCAATTGACAATAGTCTTAGAATTTGGGGGAAAAAAATTCCAGAATTTGACATTTGGCCGAAGCTATCATTCAGATTTGCAAAACCACTTACTTGTTTTATAGTAGAGGGATCGGGCTAATAACACTAAACCTACAAACTGATCTTAATTTCACTAATTGCATGTCACCAGACATGTTTTCTTGTGATGTGATGCAATAGGAAGTGTATAAATCAGTTTACTGGAAATGAAAGAGATAGAACAGCATATTAAATTATACCCAAAGAAATGTAAAACTTCCCTAAGGAGAAACAATCCAGTTCCTTTAGAAAATAAATAGAACAAAAAAGGAAGAAAGGAGAATTATTAGATAATAGAAAGAATTAAGCAACAGAAAACTAAAGGCCGTGTTTTGGATCATGTTTGTATTTTAATTCTAAAAAACACATGTCAAAAAACACCTTTAAGACAACTTGGAAAACTTGAATATAAATTGCATAAAACATGACATTGAGTAGTCATCGTTAATTTTATTAGATGTGATAATGCCCAGGTGATTTTATATACATAAAGAATTCTTATCATTTAGAGTGGCATAATGATAGCTGAAATGACATGATGTCCAAGATTTACATTAAAATACTCCAGGCCATTAAAAAGCATAAACTTGTGTGGAGGCTGTGGTAGGATTGGTGAGATTATTAAATGAAACAAGATTGCTAAAGTATTGATAATTATTGAAGTTGGGTAATAAGTAGTTGGGTGGTCATCAAATGCTCTCTCTATATGTTTTAAAAGTTTCATAATACTCATACATATAATTTTATCTATAATGTACATGATAGATGTAGATATGTATTTCAAATAAAAGAGCAGAAAACAATCCTCAGGAAATGCAACATTTTTCAAACATTCAAGGAATTGTTGAAATTTTACCACCCGTGGAACTTCCCTGAAGTAATAATTGAATGAAAGATAGGCTTTGTAGTTTAAAAAGTGGAATGAGGTAAGGTAAATAAAATAAAGGAAAAAATGTCATCCATGATTTTTAAACTTTTGTAGGGATGACAGGGCTAATACTGAATTAAAATGTGAATGTGATGATCAAAGAAATAAACATGAATGCACCAATTTCAAATAAATAGAAGTGTTCTTCAAACAGAACATCAAATAAAATATAAATAAATGGAATAACAGAGTTAAAAATAACTGAATTGATCCTGATGGCAAATGGAAGAGTGTTAAACTTTAAATCATGATACAGGAAAGCAGAAATGAATATACATACATATTTTATTAACTGCAATAAAGATGAATAGGATGAATTTACCAATTAAATATAGAGACTGTCCAGCTGAAAAAAAAGTCAATATACAATACATAGATCTAAAAAGTAACAGCACAGATAATTTGCAAATAAATAGTAGAAATAAAAACCACCAGAGAGACTGCTAGTACCTACCAATTTTGGGTAAGGGACCCACAGATTGGAGCCATTCTTAACAATACAAAAGAGGTTAATTTTTTTTTTTCATGTGTGCTTTCAGAGCTAATAGTCTTGTTCAGTTAGAACCCATCTTCATTTTTTTCTTTCTCTGGCTTACTAAAAATTTAATTCTATGAATTTGCTTAGGAGGGAGAAGCCATGAGTGTGCTTAACCTGCCATCTCGGAGCAGAAGCTCCAGAGTCCCTTATTAGGGTCATCTTTTTAAATCGAAAGAGCATTCTGAAGTATATATTACTTTCCAAATTTCCAGCATCTCTCTGTTCCCCTCCCATGCCCTCCAGCTTCCTCCCTTTCCTGCTTCTTCTCTTCCCTCACTACTGCTTCCCTCTCCCTCTCTCATATTATAATTTTAATTAAATTTTAAATGTTTCTCTCAATTTTAATTTTCAAAATTATTTCAAATCTTCACTCTTCTCCCCCTTCCTCTCTCTTAATTTATTATCACCAGATAGAGACAAAATAGGTATCATTAACCAAACCTGTAGAGAAAGAAACCAGTAAACACAGTATCTCAATAATTTAGACAAAATCAGGTGGCACTATTTAGAACAGAATCTGCCTCAAAGGCTTCTTGTCCTCCCTCTTACGGCCTTCGCTGGGGAAGGAGTTCTGCAATAACACTATAAAGGCAATCATTTTTCAAGCTTAACACATCTTCTTTGCTTTTCATTTAATACGTAAGTCCAAGCTGGCAAATTGTGGCACATCATAAATGCTGCCCAACTTCTCTGAAATCATGGAGAGCTTCTCCATACATAGGGTAATCCAGCAGCTTCCGCCTTGTGAATACTCACATCTTCTGTAAAATACACTCCTTTAAAAGTAAGAGCCAACTGCATCCTAGGGTACAGAATTATATGGCACATTTCTTTCATATCTATACCTTTTTCAAGGTGTTTTTGTAGGAAACCATGAAACTGAGCATGAATCTTCAGCATATATTAATCCAAGTTCTGTGTCTTTTTTAAAAAAGTTGTTTAAATGATCTTTCCCTTTCCACTCCTTGATTTCTCCTTTAATATTTTAGTTTAAATGTCATTTGTTTGTTACGTATTTTTAATATACAAAAAGCCTGCTTTTTTCCCTTTAGAAATGAGATAAGCCATCCCCTAAGAATGGCTCTCAGTTTTTCAAATTCTTCTATGACTAATTTTACCCAGTGTTTAAAAGTTAACATGCACATATCTAGATTTCCAGCTTTAATCACCGTAGCTAATGTTTATAAGGAACTTAGTTTATGTAAGGCCCTTTGCTAAAAACTTCACATGTATTAATCTAATTTCATCTTCATGCCAATCCTGGTGATTATTATTATCCTCCTTTTTAAAAATGAGCAAATTGAGCAGACAGGTTGACTGACCTGCATGAGGTTACCTAGTCATAAGATGAAAGAGGCAAGCTTTGAATCCACGCAGTCAGAATCAGATTATAAATTACAGATTTAACATTTATCTTATTAAAATAAATCAGCAGACCACTTAGTATAGATCATTATCTTCTGATGCTACAGTAACCACTCTTACAGTTAATGTATCTATTATTTTTGGAAATATATATATATATTTACTGTATAAAGAAAGAGAATCATGCATTGTATTTAAAATTTGAATTAAAATATGTTTCTCAGACTAATATTCTTTGGAATAAATTTGTTATGATTTAGTTAAAATTCTAATTATAAAACTGAAGCATCTAATATTAAAGTGAACAAGTTGGAAAATAAAAACAGTTACTTTGAAAAATTAAATACATAGAATGGACAGCATAGAAATTATTTTTGCACCAAAACAAAAAGAAAATGGATTCCATGATATGCCACAGAAGCAAAACAAATTATTTCAGTTTGTTTCAGTTTGTATTCTCAAAGTAAAATATTCTGGCTTTGTTTGAGAGTTCAAATTAGAATTTAGTTATAAAGCATAGGAAGACAGGATTTAATTGCAGTACAATTTATTAAGTTTTTTTTTCTGAAGATAAGTTTTTTGTATCAAACTTCCAAGAAACTAGTAAAACCGTATTATGATATGGAATCAAGAAACGTAATAACCTTGGTTAACCTGGAAATAAATTCTTACCTTAGAAATACATATATGTAACTATTAACTCAGTACTTGAAAAAATGTGTCAGTAAGGAAATTAATAAAGAACTATGGAATCAAAATATCCCTTTAATATGTGGAACTTAAACACTAGCTTGGCGTTTTGAAAGGAGATTACAATTCCATATAAAAGTGAAATTTTGTTGACATATCAAAAGATTGCACTTGCCATTTGTACTAAATAGAAAAACTAGTATTGATCATTTTCTAGGAAGACAGTGGAAGCACAATATAATTTTAGTGTTCTGCTTGCTTTTATGAATAATCAATGGATGATTAAGTTCATACAGTTTCAAAATTTAGGAGGGATATTAAGTTTCGTAGCACTTAAAATCAGAAAATTATGTGGCTATATTTTTATCATTTCAGAGTCATTTTTAATATTGGAGGTTAATTAAATTTGCTGTTCCAAACCATTAAGTATAATGTCAATAATATTCTTGGAAGTCAATCTCTTTTGGTTCCCAGAGCATAATTTTGAAAGCCTAAGGCATGGAAAAAAGACAGTAACATTTGTCAAAAGCAGAGAGCATACTTGTCACTGGCATCTATGTGTTTGTACTTCAAAACTTTACCAAAAGAGGGCAAACCAAGTCTATACACCATAGAAATTAATCTCCAATGAATTATTGTCACCTCACTAACTCTTCATTCAGAGGTAGTGCTTTACACACCAGAATGTTGCAGTTATTACAGTAAGGAATAAAACAGATCATGAATCTTCTCTGACTTTGTATGCTAAATCTATGTGAAATATCTGCATAAATATATAAAATGTAATTCATTATCCAAATTATTTGGCTTCATAATATCAAATATATTGGTGTTCATAAACTTAGAAGAATTGAGTGAATGATGTAACATTTTATTAATTTAATATGAGATTAAATCTCAGTGTGAATACTATATTGGGAAAGTATTAGTTTTGGTTCTTCTAAATGCATAGTAATATTGATTGTTTACTCCTTGGTTTTGCTTATTGTTCCTTAAATATATTAAAATATTTTAAGACATTATTTTTTAATTTTATATTCTCTATAAAGATAAGATAAATAGATATATATATTTTATTCAGTATCCACTTTTGTAGTATGGCTGTATGTGACCATAATAAATTAACCATAACAAATTCATTAATTATCAGTATTTCATCCAGGTACATAAATAAAGTCAAAGTTCTTTGATAGAGATTTTAGAAATGAGAAGCAAGGTAATGGCTTGTAAATAGAGTAGCAACCAGGAACCTAGGATCATGGATGGCATGTTTGGAAAAAACAGTATTTTCTTTACAAAACCATGAAGAATTCCTATCACTTAGCCTTACCAATTCACTTGGAACATATTTTGAATTCAAAGGGGAATACTTTTAAATAGCTTTATTGAGATAGAATTCATATACCATGGATGCATCTGTTTAAAGTATACAATTCAATGGTTTTTAGTACTTTCACAGATGTGTACAACCATTACCACTGTCAGTTTTAGAATATTTTCATCACTTCTAAAAGAAACCCCTTACCTTTTACCACTCACCCCTCTGAACCCTTAATATCCCTAAGCAACATCCTAAGCAGCCATAAACTACTTTCTGTCTGTATAGAATTCTCTCAATGGAACTTTCTTTTGAACAAAATGACGTAGTGTGCCATCTTTTGTGACTGGCTTCTTTCACTCTGCATGTTTTCGAGGTTTACCTTTGCAGCCTGTATCAGCACTTAATTCCTTTTTATGGTTGAGTAATATACCATCATATAAATAGACCATATTTTGTTTCTCCATTGCTCTGTTGATGGACATTTGAGTTGTTTCCAAAGTTTGGCTGTTACGAATAATGCTGCTGTAGACATACATGTACAAATTTTGGGCTGGACATATGTGTTCATTTCTCTTGGGTATACATCTAGGAGCAGAACTGCTAGATCATATATACTTCTGTGTTTACTCACTTGAAGAACTGCCAGACTGTCTTCCAAATGGGCTGCACCATGTTACATCCCCAATGGCAGTGTATCCCAGGGTTCTAACATCTCCACATCCTCACTGACATTTTTTTTGTTATCTGTTATTAGCCATGCTAATATGTGTGAAGTAGTGTGTCATGGTTTTGACATACATTTATTTGATACCTAAGACATTGAGCATCTTTTCATATTTAGTAGTGATTTCTGTATCTTCCTCAATGAAATGTCTACTCAGAATCTTTGCCCATCTTTTTCCAGTTTTCTTGAGAAATAATTGACATGCATCACTGTATAAGTTTAAGGCATACAGCATGCTGGTTTGATTTCCATGTATTGTTAAATAATTACAATAGGTTTAGCTAACATCTATCTTTTCACATAAATACAAATACAAAGAGAAAAAAAGGGGAAAAGTCCCCTTGTGAGAACTCTTAGTATTTATTCTTTTAACAACTTTCCTATATATCATACAGCAGTGTTAGCTATACTCTTTGTGTTGTACATTACACCCCTAGTACTTACTTATCTTATAACTGGAAGTTTGTACCTTTTGACTACCTTCCTCTAACTCCCCCTCCCCTCTCCTCCCTACACTTCCCACTTTCCTCCTCTAGTAACCACAAATCTGATCTTTTTCTATGAGTTTGTTGGGTTTTTTAGATTCCATATATTAGTGAGATCATACAGTATTTGTCTTTTTCTATTTCACTTAGCAAATGCATTCAGAGTCCATCCATGTTGTCACAAAAAGTGATTTCCTCATTTTTTAGGGATGAATAATATCTGGTACCACCACTCTATCCATTTATCCATAGTTGGCACTTAAGCTGTTTCCATTTCTTGGCTGTTATAAATAATGATGCTATGAACATGGGGATGGAGATATCTTTTCAAGTTAGTGTTTGTTTACTTTGGATATATTTCTAGAAATGGAATTGCTGGATCATATGTTAGTCCTATTTTCAATTTTTTGAGGATCCTGCATAGTATTTTCCGTAGTGCCTGTACCCATTTACAATTCTACCATCAGTGCACAGGGGTCAGATGGAGCCAGAAGACACTCTGCACAGTTGGTAGGCTCTGTCTCAACTCTCTTGCCTGAGCGGGAGGAGGAGCTGCTTCAGGCCACTCTCAGTTTCCCAAACAGGTTCTCTGGTTGGGAGGGGCTGGGAGATCCCTCGGCCTTGGCTATGAATTAATCGCCTTGCCTGTGCTTAGGACAGAAAAGTCCATGATGAGTATTGGCTTTGCTCTGGGCCTTTGTCCATTTTTAATTGGGTTATTTGCCTTATTATTTAGTTCTAAATGTTTGTATATTTTAGATACAAGTTCTTTGTTAGATTTATGATTTGCAAATATTTTCTCTGATTTTTGAGTTGGCTTTTCACTTTATGAATATTTTCACAAAAGTTAATTTTAATGAAATCTAATTTATCTATTTCTTTTGTTCCTCATGCATTTGGTGCCATATCTGGAATCCACTGCCAGATTCATGGTCTTGAAGATTTCTTTTTTTCTAACAGTTTTAAACTTTAAGTTCTTACACTTTGGTTGTTGATTCATTTTGAGTTAATTTTTGTATATGGAATGTTGTAAGGGCCCAGCTGCATGCTGCATGTGACTCCAGCTTTTTGAGCACAATTTGTTGAAAAAACTATTCTTCCTTTCTCTCACTGAATTGTCTTGGCACTCTTTTTGATAATCAGTTAATCGTACACAAATATACATATGTGTGTGTGTATACACATATATATAAAGTTCTGGACTCTTCATTTCTATTTATCCATCTATGTGTCTGTCCTTTGGCCAGCACTACACTAACTTGATTTGCAGTAAGATCTGTAGTAAGATGCTTTGAACTAAGTTTTGAGATTGAGAAGAGTGGGATCTCATACTTTGTTCTATTTTGGGAATTGTTTTGGCTATTCTAGGTCTCTTCAATTTTATATGAATTTGAGAGTCAGCTTGCTAATTTTCATAAAGAAGGTATCTGAAATTTCTGATAGGGACGATGTTTAATCTATAGATCAGCTTGGGGAACACTGTCTTAACAAGCTGTAAGTTTCCCAGTTCTTGAACGTGGGATATTTTCCATTTATTTAAATATTGAAAACATCTTTGTCAGTAATGTTTTATAGTTTTCAGAGCGTAAGCTTTGCACTTCTATGGTTAGATTTACTCATAAATATTTTACTCTTTTGATGCTATGTGAATTGAATTGTTTTCTAAATTTCACTTTGGATTCTTTGTGAGTGTATAGAAATGCAGTTGATTTTTGTGTATTGATCTTGTGTCTTACAACCTCCCTGAACTAATTTCTAAGTTGTAATATTTTTTAGTGGCTTCTATAGGACTTTTCTATTTTCAGCTTCAAAAATAAAATAGCCGTTTATTTTACCAGAAAAGTGAGTTTATTTATGAAATAGCAGAGAATTTCAGTTCGGGACAGACAAGCTACGGTGGTGAATCATGGGCAAGTCCAAAGAGACAAAGAGAAGGTCAGCTTTTAGGTTTTTGGAGGAAATTCAGGAGGGTTGTTTTGCATAGAATTTCAGTGGAGAATAAAAGGAGTTCCAAGTTATAGATTCTTACTGGCTGCAAGCAGTGGTTACTGCATTGCTCCTGAGGCAGGGAGAAATCTTCCTTCCTTTCCTTAAAAGCAGGAGATGAAATTCCTATGTGAAAAAATGTCCTCCCTTGTACCAGAAGAGAGGTAACATTCTTATCGTGGATAAGAAATTGACACTGAGAGAATTGTATACAAAGAATTCTATACAAACAGACCTTATCAAAATAATGATTTTCTTCCCAGGGTATTTAGGCTGCAACAAGTGGTGGGGATGTGAGAGCTCTGCCTTCAAGGCTTCCTGACCCCATTTTACATGAGGTTTTTTCTGTATTTATTTTCACACTACATACAAGATCCTGTCATCTATGAAAAGAGATAGTTTTACATCTTCTTTCCCAATCTGAATGTCTTTTATTTGCTTGCCTTGCCTCATTGTCCAGCCTGGATCTTCCAGGGCAGTGCTGACTGGAAGCGACCAGAGCGTGCACCCTTGCTGTCTCCTGGTGTTAGGAGGAAAGCAGCCAGTCTATCACCAATAAGTATGATGTTAGCTATGTGGGTTTTTTGGTAAATACTCTATATCAGTTTGAAAAATTTCCCTTCTATTCCTAGCTTGTTGAGTGTAGTTATCATGAAAGGATGTTGGATATTGTCAAGTGCATTTTCTGAAATTATGATACTGTTTTTTAATTCTGTTGATATGAAGTATTATATTACTACATAAATCCTACTTGGTGTAAAATTCTTTTACTTGGTGCTGGATTATTTTTGCCAGCATTTTGTTGAAGGTTTTTCAGGAGTCAGTAAACGTTTCTAACCTTTATCTTTTTTTTTCATTCCTGACTACATGAAAGTGCTCATTGTTTCTCTTATAATACTAAAATACTCTTATTTATTATCCCTGCCTACATTTTGCTGCATCAATTTTTTTCTTTCTAAAAAGTAAATCTTATATATGTGGTTTAACATAGTTAAATAGCAGTCCAAGAACAGCTTCTCCCAACTTATCCTCCTTTAGTTTCCACCATATATTTACCTTCCTACCATTTACCACCCCCAGAAGCCCAAACCCTTTCTCCTTTGTTTTGTCACTGCACACATTTATTGTCCTTTGTTAAGATGGTATATAAGCCCCATATTCTAGTTACCTGTTTGAGTTACTCATCATTTAGTTCTTACTGAGCTATGCACATTGAATGTGTAAATAACTCTGTTTTGTCTCCTGTTTTCCAGTCTTTTATCAGTTTGATTTATGAATCCTGTCACTGAACTTAAGGATCAAAGAAGAGATTTTTTTCTCTCCTACATAGGTTTTGAGTCAAACCAGACCTGTGTTCAAACTCCAAACCTACCCCTTAATGGCAGTATAACCTTGGGAAAGTTACACAATCTGTTTACACTCAGTTCCTATCTGAAAATTGACATTATAATAATACTGCAAAGCATTGTTGAGAGGATTAACAGAGGTGATGTTTTCAGCATAGTACTTATTACACAAGAGGTATTTAATTAATTTTAACATTTATTATTTTGTTTAAAAGCAAGAGAAAAGTATTCTTCTGTATCAGGGACTTAGAAAATATTCTGTCCTTTAAAAAAAAAATGAAGTCCTCAAGCAGATTGAGGACTAGTTAATGCTAGATCTTAAGAATAAGATGAGGAAATTGCATTATCTAACACAAGTATCACTGCTTGAAACCATTCTTATGTGCTCAAAATTAAT
Organism: Vicugna pacos; assembly: GCF_048564905.1. Taxonomy (NCBI): domain Eukaryota; kingdom Metazoa; phylum Chordata; class Mammalia; order Artiodactyla; family Camelidae; genus Vicugna; species Vicugna pacos. The sequence goes on along the minus strand of NC_132995.1, from coordinate 66,191,000 downwards.
AATTACCTATTGAAAATACGGTTACAACATCTGAAGTGGAAAATGTTCTCATAAGATGTTTCAAATACTCAAAAATAATGTAAAAATCACTAGGTTGCTTAGAAAACATCAGTTTCCCTTTTTCTCTTCTTAAATGACTTTGTGTAAATAGGCATATCTAAAGAGGGATCTTGTTAACTCAATCCATATATACGTTTTATTCTCTCATCAGTTGTTTTTGGATCAGGAGCAGGCAGGTGACTGATAATCTGGCTCAGTTAGAGTGAATGGAAGGTCCTACATTCCATGTTTGGGGGAGTGATTTCCTCCATCTAACTAGAGGGTGAATAAGGAAGCATCCAACCCCAGTAGGTAACTGCTTCCAGTTGCCAGTGTTGAGGATGCAGAGAAGAGAGATGAAATAAACCTTTCTCCTGGATGATATCATCAAGCTGCTATTATACATGGAGTTTAAAATACCTCTAGATGTCCTGGTATGTGAGATGCTCCTTATTTAAGACAGTTTGAAAATAAGTTTTCTATTAAAACTATACAATGATAAATATTTTATAATGGAAAATGGTTCTTAAAACTTAGGTAATACGCATGGTATTAAACTGAAGGAAAATATATTTAATAGAAAGCATTGCTCATATTTGACTGATGAAACTCAGAATATTTTAAAAGTTGGTATCTTTATAGAAAAATTAAGACCAGATTTATAGATTATTTCAAATTTTAAAGGAAAAATACTATCCATGTTTCACAGGCTCACCTAAAATATAGTCAGAGAAGGATAATTTCCGAAATGATCTGTGAAACTATCAGCACCCTAAAGCGCGCTCCTGCCCCATACGGTCCCCCTCAAGTCTGGTGTAGCCTCACGTATGAATAAAGGGCTAAGAGACTCCAAACAGGATGATGATGTATTGAATACTGAATTACATTAAAAGTGAGCAAACAGAGTATGTTCTAGATATGAAAGTATGGCTGAGTAATATCTTTAGCCTCTAAGGGGCGCTCAGGCACCCTTCTAACCTCATCCCAGCTGTAGGCATAAGGAAGAGGAGGACCATAGACTTCATCAAGTACAGGATTGCGGTGCTGGATGATGGTGCCAGGGCAAGAAAATCCCAAAACACATTTATATGTTTGAGGATACTTTTGAAAAACACGGCTTCTCAAGCCCTGCCCGTGAAAATAGAAATTCAGTAAGTCTGCCAAAAGGACAAGTTACATGTATTTTTAATAAGCAACCTAGGAAATCCTGTTGAAGATTCACTGTGTTAGATACATAAGTTTGTTGGTAAGATGAAGTGATAAAAAAATTTCTAAAAGTGGCCTCTTCTCTTTTTTTCCCTCTCTCTCTGGCAGTGGGGTGAAATTTATGAATAAAGAGATGGGGAAAATGGTGAGAGTATTATACAGGAAATAAATGGTAGCACCTAGGTTTACATTCAGCAGCATCTGAATGAAGCTTTCACAGACCCAGTTTCATAGAGATGAGAGAGACTGAGAGAGATACTAAAAATTATTCAAATTCTCGACTTGAAAAGCCAAGAGTCCTTCATAGCAGAGGGAATGTTATGGAGATTTGGCTAGAAGCCCTCAGAGTTTTGTGCAGGAAAACATTATTACTTTAGGTTAGAAAAGAAGAATTCGGAAATTCTGGGAACAGTGGAATCAGCTTAAAGACAAGATTTTAGATCTTTTGGTTAAAAGCTGTAAGAGACTGTATTAGGTCTACATATAGTAGAAAGAAAAAATATATCAAAGTTTTGAAAATTCAACTTGACCTGCTGGAAAGGAAAGAAAAGCATTGAGAAACAAAAATAAAATATTCAGGGCAATAGGGGCAGGCCACCCGGAGCGGAGAAGGAGTTGCCTGACAGAGATGTTAGTGCCGCCGTTGGTGTTCCAAAGTTACTCAGAGCCAGGATTAAACAGAGTAAGATAAAAGGCAAAGTTCTATGGTGGACAACATGGAAAATGATTAATTTGAATTACCTCCCAGGCCCCCAGACTTAGTAAGTAAGGAAAATACTACCTTTGCTTTGGGAATCTGTTGAGTTTCTCTACCAGGGATATGTAGGAACAATCCCTGTGCCACAGTCCTGAACAACTTCAGAACAAAGACAGTGTTATACGGGACATCTGGGGTAGAGGAAGATGGACAGAAGAGTAGGAGATTGAGAAAGTGGGAAATGACTGAGCCGTTTGTCCATTACAAATGTAGATTAACCTGTTCATGAAGGGGTAGGGCTACAGACCCAGTCAGTTAGGTACTGATGGTCTTTAGGCATAGTTGAGAGACACTCAGTCCATCATAAAGCCCAGATGAACAGAAATGATTGGCAGGCACAGTACTGTAAATTTCCTAATTTTACAGAAGAGTTTGGCAGAGTGAGGGATGCTACATTCAGATTCCCCACTTTGAGGAATGATTCACTGTCCACCTGTGAGGAGTACAGTGACCTCGCAGCCCTAGCTGTTAGCTGCTTCTGATTCACTTCAGCATCCAAGCCAGGGTCATATTCTTTTTAAGTGAGCCTTAGCTAATGACTGAGCAAGACGGCAAGGCTCAGACTTGGCCATTTCTGCCAAGGAGGGACTCCTTTATCTGGTAACATCTGTTCTAGGGCCCCAATATTATTATCTGATGGCTCTTCTTGCCTAATCTGCTTTCTGCCTTTTTATTTCACAAGCAATGCTCCCAATAAACTTGCCGAATTCTTAATACCATCCCAGCACCTGCTTCCTGGGGAACCCAACACAGGACAAGGGATATCAGATGAAACTAGAGTGAAGGTTTCTTGTTATTTTATGTTTTCTCTTGTGTTAGTGGGAAGTGAATTTTTTTTTGCACTCTTATTCTACTCTACTACTTCAGAATGTAAGAAATACTGTACTAATTAAATTAGAGGAAATTTATCGAACATGAGTTTTAGTGTTTAGTTAGTAGACTCTGGGCAACTGCTCCATTTTTCTCTGTAGCCTTTATCTGTATCTGATACTATCTTTTTATTTTTATCACTTCAGTATCCTCAGTGTTATGACACTGTACTACATAGTAGGCATACAAGATCTGTTTTATAATGAAGGAGTGAATGAATGAGTTATTTGTTCTACTAACAGCCTAACCAGATTTCTCTTACAATTTAGCAACAAATCTCAAAAATTTACTAAAATATAAAGGATTAATAAAGCAATAAGTAATACATAATGCGATATGTAATTCAGTAGTATAAATGGACCAGCACAATTACATTAGAAGGCCTAATGTAGTAATCAGACGTTTGTACTTCTATTTAGCATCACTATGGTTATGAAGACAGTTTAGAGGATTGTATTGACAAATATGTTAGCATTGTTAATATTATATTTACAAAGAGTAAAATAATTTCGGAAAAGTTCCAAAGTAAGCACTCAATCAAAGCAGCAAATCTTGCAAAATTGTACATATCATGAAACTATGCAAAAATTGTTTATATATGTTGAACAAAGTTTATGCCCATATAATCTTAAATAGATTGTATATATTAAAAATTTTTGAAAGGTGTGCCCTATGCAAATGTTTGTTTAAAATCATCTTCATGTAGGTACAATTTATATAAAATAAAATGCACCCATTTTTAACTGTCCATTTCATTAAACATGGATAAATATATACACCTATGTAACTACTATCACAATCAAGATATAGCACATTTCCCCTCAAGCTAATAATTCTCTTGTGCCCCTTCCCTGCAACCATCCCTTCACCCTGGGGTCCCAAGCAATAATTGATTTGCTTTCTGTCAGTATATATTAGATTTGTATTTTCTAGGGATTCATATAAATCAAATATAAAAATATTAAAAAGTAAAGTAAACCTCTTGGAGGATATCCAAAAATCTCAAGAATGCAGAGGATTTATAAATCATGATGAGCATTTCAGGACATAACATGAAAGAATTAAGATTCAGTACTGGAAATATAAACTACCCTAAGTATTACAAACAGCAAGGAATTTAATATATGGAACTAAGAGTTTACAAAATTATAGGAAGGGCTGAAGAAACAAGTTCTAGCCCGGGCCTATTAAGATGTTTCCTAGGAAAAACTAGTTTCCGGCTATAGAGTTCCTATTTCTAAGGATGCCATTGGAGCTTTGCTGGCCCAGGTCTGTGAGTGATGGCACAGCCACAGCGGACCCCAGGCAAAGAACACTGGAGAGCAGATATCCAAAGCTGTTTTTCAGGAATCAGAGTCAAATGAAGAAGCCAGAGATAGTTTCCTTGTTTCTTGACAAATAGGAAGCTGCTCAGCAGACAGTAGTATCTGATACAGAAAAATGACAGTTTCTTAAACAGCAGCAAATGGGAGTAGCCATGGGAAGATGGCATTCGTCTTGTGTCTGCCTTCCAACTATGTAGCAAGACTTATTGGATTAACCTAAATAAAAATATCCGAACCTAACTGCGGGGAAATCTGCAGATGTAATCCTTCCACCTCCTGCTATACTGGGAGAGGGGCGACAGTGAGAGAGGTACAGTCAGTGGGAATGGGGATGGCTGTTATCTGACAATGGACAATAAGCAGCAAATCTAATATCCCTGGTCCTTCCCATTAAATGCCAGTTACACTGGCCCCATCTTATTGTGAAAGCCGAGAATGCTAATGTCCAAAATGCCCTGTAGGTAGCGGTACCACCACTGTTGAATACCATTGATTTAGAATGTAATCTGCTCGGTACTCACATTTGTATATGAGATCTGCTTGACTTTTTCTAGTATCGTATACAGGAGGCCGGTGATATACTTTGCTTTCTTGATACTCTGGAAGAGCAAATGTGGGACACATGGAAGACTTGGCTTTGGGAGAAATGGAACTTTCAGTGTGCTAAAGACGGTAACTCATACTATGACTCATGTTTTAGCTGGTGAGAAATAAATCAGGGCCACAACTAGGTATCTCAATGGTTCCTGGCACAAAATAAGCAAAACAAGGCTAAGCTTGGGGAGGAAAAAATCTTTCTGCTTATTTTAAAAACTTTGTATTCTCTTAAGGAAAATGAAAAAAGAAAGAGTATTCAATCCACTAAGATTTTTTGGGGTAGGATATAGGATAAAGGGAAAGCCAAAAGATTCATACTGTTAGGTTAAAAACTGTTGTCTTATTTAGTCCTTGAATATTAACAAAAACTTTTAGCTATTGTACATCAAAAATATGAGCTTTTCTTTCCTTTCTTTTTTCTAATGATAATATTTAGAGCAACTGATGTTGGCTGATTTGCCAGAATCCCATGGAGAGGAACTGTCACATGAGAAACTGGCGCAGATGGGAAAAGTGAAATTGAGTAAAGAGAGAACCTACCCCACTAATGTTGCCAAGAGCAGTTGCCAGGAGAGTTTTTTGTTTTGTTTTGTTTTATATATTTAAAGATAAATTAAAAACCTTCTATCAATAAATATACAGGGGGAAGCATTTTAAAATCAACTAGCTTTGAATTTTGGAAGTTTAGTAAAGCCCCACATGTTTTGCTAAACTAAGGTAAGGTCTGTTTCATATCTGATGGCCACTCCCAGATAGCTCTTTGGATAGCCCTATAATTTCAGATTTATAGGATGTAAATATTCACTTTAAAATTTGCTTTTAAAATTCCCAATATGTTTGTTTAGTATTTGTGTAATTTATTTTAGGGTTATATTAACATGTCTTAAAATTTAAAGGAAGCACTATTATAAGGATGTTATCTAACCCAATTAATTTAGAGGGAAATAAATAGGACCAAAAAAAGGATTAAGTGCCTTGACAAAGGACATAGAGCACAGATGTGACAGAATTAAGACCCGACTCTAAGAACATTATTTCCCTTTATGTTGTAAAGTAAATTTCATCTATACCACCATTAGTCTAAACATCGAGACTCAGAATCTTCTGCTTGTGACACTAGCCTATTAATTCTGGAAGATTTTTCTAATGGAGATATGTTTATAACTTTTTGGTGCACACATATAAAGAATAACTTCATATACACATATTACAGTAATGTTTTGTTTTTATAAACATGAATATATATACATTAAAAATAAGTCTTCTGAAGTCCTATCCCCTCTATCCCTTTATAGCAATGATGATAGTGTAATTATTTTTCAGTTTCTTTAAATCAGAATTTACGTATTTTATCAAAAGAGAGAATGTAAAGTAACATAAATCAGTTCTAGCTAATTTAACAGAAAATGGCTTTACTATTGGATGGCACATAGTATCTTCCCCAGAGGGCTGAAGAATAATTGAAGGCTGCACAGCTACAAAAGTTATCAGAAATTACATGACAGAACTGATCCATGAAGATACAGTTGCTGCTCTATAGAAGACTAAGACTACCACTTTCATTGCTGACATCATTAATACTCACTTAAAACCCGACTGTGAGAAATGCAACTTCTGAAAACTGGATACATCAACCTTTGCTGCTGCATTGATTGTTCGTGTCCATTACTTGCAATTCAGTTATCTAATTCCCAATACCAGCCCAGATACAGTGCAATGGATAAAAAGAGTCAAGATGACACACCTGAAACCTCGTTGCAAAGGACCCTGAGAGAGTACATGTCCCCTACACTGAAAGATGGGTTTGTGTGATGGGGAAGTTCCTGAAATACTGAAAGTAAGTCTGGCTTTCCCACAGAAATGGTAGTTTGAAATGGAGAAGGTTGTTTACCCTCCGCTAGAGAGTGGATGGAGAAACCATGAGGATATTAGTGGACTGACAAAGGCTGATTTACACAGGATGTTCTAGGGAGAGAACAAAATGCTCCATGGGCTCTTGTGAGGGGCAGGTGAAACATGTCACTCAAACCTCATGGTAGATTCAGAAAAGGCTTCTGAAAAACACAGTATCTTGAAGGTTAAGAAAAAAAGCCTACATATTTTCTTGGTATACTTAAGTTACAATGTTAGTAAATATAAGAAATCAGACCAACATAAAAAGTAAGTTACAGATTTAACGATCTGTTGATTTATGTATGTAGTACTAGCAGGTATAACAGAGACAAAAGAAACAGCAGATAAAGATGTAAGTTTTGTAGTCTTTCTCCCATTTTTGGAGAGAGATCCAAAAAAAGACAGCAAAGAGGCAGCCAAAGTGGGGAAGACTGTGTTTCTCCCATCCAGTCATATGAAAAGAAATCATCCAAAAAAACCAAAAGGGCATCTTCTCCCAGGAGGTAACCCTGTATACGCCTCATGCTCATACTGGGTCCTCAGAAAGTGGAGCCCTCATTCAAAATGGACCTTGAACTTGAACTTTGAGAGGACAGGAGTGAGTAAGAATGGAGAGTTAGGTGTGTTTATCCCAGTATTTCTTAAGTGAAATATATACAAATAAAATGTGCATAAACTAAGGTAATTTAATGTGGATTTTTCAGGAGGAGGGCAAGCTCCATTGCCCTTTCTTATAATTACTGCTCAATGCACATTTAAAATAATTATTTAAATTACAATCAGCAATGAAAGTGGCCATCTTAATCTTCTATAGAGTAGCAGCATCTTCTTGTGCTCAGAAGCAGGGTACTAGTTTCTATATTTTAAGATGCCTGAAAATAAATATTAACTAATTCATATCTTTTGTGCATAGTAAAATTGCAATATTTGACCAAAACAAATACCTATTAAAATACAGCATTTGCTCAGTTCTTAGTAATCATAAAATTATCATATGTGATTTCAGAATGGATATTTTTAATGCAACTAAAACTGACTAGCTAAAGAATAATTTTGAAGCAGATGTGAATTTGAAATTAGGAAAAGATTTGAATCAATAAAGGTGCACTTCTAGAGATAGCTATGAGAAAATTTGAAAATTTAATATAGACAAATACAAAAAAAGTTCTCTTAGGAAATAAAAGTTTATAGAGGGTAAAAATAAAATTAGGTAAGAAAATATGTTTAAAAGCCATTTTACATTTTATATTTCACAGGTAGTTTTGTACGGTTGATTACCAAGCAGAGGTGAACACAAATATGTCCTTATTCAAAAGACTGAAAGCAACTTCAATAATTAGATCAGAATGTCCTCTAGAAATTTATATAAAAGTGTTCAGTGAGCTTTTGATTATATTATAGCAAAAATTATGTGGGATGAAAAAAGCAAGGAGGTCACATCATTGTAGAAGAGGCAGTGACATCATTCACTAAGGAAAAACAGGTCAAAAGTGTACCAAGAAAATGGGTTATAATGGGTTTAGAAACTTAAGGTAAGAAAATAGTAAGAAAAATAATATATACTTAGTCAAAACACTACTGGAGAACAAAAATGAATAGTACAGATGAGGTCCTCTTTTTTTTCATTTGTGAAACTTGATAAAAACAACACTGAGAAAAAAGAAAATACTGAATATGAAATAATCTGAAGCAAATCTGTGAAAGTGAAAATGGAAGATCGTTCTCCAACTAGCTAATATTAACTAGAAAAAGGACAAGGCACCTCTACTGGAAAAAATGAATACAATCAATTCATAGAAAATAACGTCAACTGCCAATAAAAATATGAAAATATTTACCAACTCAAAATTTATCTAAGTCATGCAAATTAAGCCAACATTAAAATATAACTACTTACCCATCAGAGAGGCAAAAGTATCTCATGGAAGAAGTTCTAACTCGTTAGAGCCTTGTAAGAGGGCAATTTGTCAGTACTTGTTAGGGTGTATAAAGCATGTCCCTACTCTTAAATGAACAAATTCTGGTAATTATTATAGTTCTCTTTATTATAGTTATTTAATAATTATTGATATCTTACTCATAAATATTATTTAAGACATATATTAAAGCATAAAAACAGAGGTATCTTTATATGTGATAAATTCCACAGGATTAAAAAACCACTATTACACTATTTAAAAAAACAAAACAAAACCTGGGGAGGGTATAGCTCAGTGGTAGAGTGTGTGCTTAGCATGCACAAAGTCCTGGCTTCAATCCCTAGAACCTCCATTGTAATAAATGAATAAATAAATAAAAACCTAATTACCCGCACAAAAGAGACTAATTTTTTAATTAAAAAAAACTTTTAAAAAGGGCAATATATTTTCAGTTCTTATCACTTTTAATTTAGTATGGTTTTGTTGTCTTGGGTTATTTTTTCTAGTGTCATATTTATATACTTTTACACAAATGTTTTTAAATAACAAAATCCAAAATAAGTTCAGGGGCATACAGATGTTTGATGAGCTTGAATTTTAAAACTAAAACATAAACTTGAATATTGGACTTAAAAAATGGATGATTAGCAAAGAAAACTTAAAAGAAAAATGTTACATACAATGTTTAATTAGAATATAACCCCTAAGATTTGACATCATAATAAAGTTGAAAAAAAAATTCCAAAATGTTAAAAAGAGCAGTAAGCTGACATTCTGAATTTAGACTTGCATACATAATTTCTCAGCATTTTCCTATATGTGGAAAATTGAGGAAAACTGAAATCAGAGATTCATGTTACTCAGCAGAAACATTTTTGATGTGTTCTTTTTTTCCTTGCTTTCCGTAGATACAAGACAATAGCTGCATTCAGTTAACTAAGTTAAGATGAGGTGAGTTAATTGACTGTCAGAAACGTAAAATATTTTTAAAAGATTGAATGTCAAATGGTCTTTCATTTCTCCTCCTTGAGATTCATGTCTCTATATTTCATGTCTACTTGTTCTTTCAGCCCCTTTGGAGTAGAGCCAGGCACTGCAGTCTACGGTGTGAATATGCTGCTACATCACTGTTTGATCTTCTTCCCTTGATGTGTCAGTTTCTTTGTGGGCTGTCTACTTGTCACACTGTTTTTATTCTTCAAAACTTTATACATAATTTTAAAATAAGCTATGCAGATCTCAGGGAACCTGATGAATTTTTCACAAGTTAATCACACATAGCATAAACACTGCTTCTTATGTGTTTAACACTGTAAGGACAAATGTGGATTTATTCAACTGCAACCAATTAGATGCAGATACTCGAATTATAGGTTAAAGAAAGGTTTGTGCTTCCCCCTGAATTAGTAATAAATAAGTAGATTTAAGAAGCTAGCTTAAGGAAATGCATCTAGCATTTGTAAGCATCGAAATGGAGGGTGTATTTTAAGAGTATTTAGCTAAAAAGCAAAAAGCAAATCTGTACATTTAATGGCTTATTACATACTAAGATATAAAAGCCTTAGTTCTCATGTTATCGGACAGTTGGGTGGTCATGATTTTTTCTTCACCTAGGAGAAAATGCATGCCTCATCCTTATTTAAATCTCTATTAAAAGGAAGATACTCTGTAGTCAGATACAGCTTATAAAAGTTAGCACTTGTCACGTGGAAAAGAAAATGTCCTTTAGCTCTGTGCCTCATACAACCTGAGGCAAGAAATAACTGTCAAGAAATGCAATACCTGTTGTGTCATGGAGCTTAAATCATTCCCCTCAAAGTCTCTGTAAGTTACAGTGAAAATAGACTAATCTATGGCAAGAAATCCATTTTAAAAAGTGAACTCAGCAGATTATTAATAATGTTACTCTTGAGAAACTATATAGAGAATGACAAGGCCATCCTAGTATTAAGGAAAAAAATCTACAAAGTGGACAAAAAAAACCCCCCTATCTTTACCAAGGCTAGTAAAGGTCAGATAAGAGAGAATTTAAGTAAACTGTACACTTTTATAAGATGTTGTTAAGGTCAACTCAAGTTAATATTTTTTCGTCCTACAGAGGAGGTAATAGAAAGAAAGGGCAGACATGTTCAGAAAAGATGAAGAAAAACAAATATTTTTTTATCATGAACCAGGGAGCAGTTTCTTTTCTTTCTCAGATATATTCACTGTTGAGAGGTCAAGCCTATTTTGCCAGAAATTTTAGGTTGTTAAAATTATGCCAAAACAACAGAAACAATGAATAACAGATTTGCAAATTAACTTCTCTAAAACTGAGAGATTTGTAATCCCAAAGCACTATGCATGAGGAAGGGCTGCCAAAGTTACTGAACATTAAACTAAGGAGTATGAAGACACTGAGAGAAGACACATGTAACTGGAGTTCTTAGAAATAATCAGAAGATTGTTATCCAAACTGGTATTTCGTGAGGGGCAAAACCAAAACTGGGCAGTGTCTTGTTTGCAACAATAAGAGTGACACCTGGGTTGGTGGCAGAGGTTACTCTGAATTCCACAGAAAAGAAGAGCTAGATTTGAATAGGAAGGTGTGCAAAGTATCCTTCCAGGAGGCTGTCATTCAGATGAGGCGTGGAAAAGGTATTCACTCGTTGGCAGACCTTAAACTGCTGACATCTGCTATATAGAGACGAGTAATAAGAAAAAGCTACCAATCCCTAGAGTCCATTCCCCTGTACTGTGTGTGCGCGCACACGCACACACGCGCACACACGCACACACCAGGACATGTCATGAACAATTGGCAGAAATTCCTTTCAGATCCAGAGATTGCTAGGACCCTCTTGGAAATAAGTAGTCAAGGGATACTTCTCTTTTATCTATACTCCCTCCCTTTTTTCCTTTTTGTTTTAATTGAGATATAGGTGATTTACAATATTACATAAATTTCAGGTAAACAACATAGTGATTTAAAAACATGGATTTTAAAGGTTTTACTCCATTTATAGTTACTATAAAATATTGGCTATATTCCCTGCGCTGTACAGTATATCCTTCTACCTTATTTATTTTATACTTGGTAACCTGCAACGCTTAATCCCTCACCCATATCCTGCCTCTCCCAACTAGTAACCACTACTTGAGTCTGTTTCTTTTGTGTTATATTTACTAGTTTATTTTTTAGATTCCATATATAAGTGATGCTGTACAGTATTTGTCTTTCTCTTTCTGACTTATTTCACTTAGCATAATACTCTCCAAGTCCATCCATGTTATTGTAAGTGGCAAAATTTCATTCATTTTTATGGCTGAGTAGTATGTCATTTTATGTGGTATATATATATACCACTTCTTCTCTATCCATTCATCTGTTGATGTGGATGCTGGATTTCTTCCGTATCTTGGCTATTGTAAATAACATTGCTATGAACACTGAGATGCATGTATCTTTTCAAATTATTGTGTTTTTTTTTTGTTTTTTGTTTTTTGTTTTGGATATATACCCAGGAGTAGAATTCCTGGATCATATGGTAATTCTATTTTTAGTTTTTGAAGAAACTTCATACTGTTTCCCACAGTGGCTGTACCAATTTACATTCCCACCGGCAGTGTACAAGGTTCCCTTTTCTCCACATCCTTGCCAACATTTGTTATTTATGATCTTCTTGATGATAACCATTCTGACAGATATGAGGTGATATCTGACAGATGTGGTTTTGATTAGCATTTCTCTGATGATTATTGAGCATCTTTTCATGTGCTTGTTAACCAACTGTATGTCTTTGGAAAAATATCTATTCAGGTCTGCCTATTTTTTTAATCAGGTTTTTAAATACTGATTTGTATGAGTCATTTATATAATTTGGATATTAACCACTTTTTAGTTATGTCATTTGTAGATATTTTCTCCCATTCAGTAGGTTGAATTTTTCTTTTGTTGACAGTTTCAAAAGCTTTTAAGCTTATTTAGGTCTCATTTGTTTATTTTTGGTTTTGTTTCATTTGCCTTAGGATACAGATATGAAAAAGATTGCTATGATTTATATCAAAGCATATTCTGTCTTTGTTTTCTTCTAGGAGTTTTATGGTTTCCGATCTTACATTTGGGTCTTTAATCCATTTTGAGTTTATTTTTGTATATGGTGTGAGGAAGTATTCTAATTTCATTTTTACCTGTAGCTGTCCAGTTTTCCTACTACTACTCATTGAAGACTCTGTATCTCTGTAGTATATTCTTGCCTCCTTTGTCATAGATTAATTGACCATAAGTGTATCATTTTATTTCTGGGCTCTCTATTCTGTTCCGTTGAACTATATGTCTTGTGTGTGTGCGTGCGTGCGTGTGCGTGTGCGTGCATGCTGGTACAGTACTGATTAGATTACTGTACCTTTGCAGTATAACCTGAAGTCAAAGAATGTGATACCTCCAGCTCTCTTTCCCTTTCTCAAGATTGTTTTGGCTATTTGGGGTGGGTTTGTTTTGTTTGTTTCCATACAAATTTTTAAATTATTTGTTCTAGTTCTATGAAAAGTGCTATTGTTATTTTGATGGAGATTGCCATGGGTAGTATGGTCATTTTAATAATATTAATTCTTCCCATCCATGAATATGGTATATCTATTCATCTGTTTGTGTCATCTTTAACTTCTTTCATCAGTGTCACAATTTTCTGAGTATAGGTCTTTTATCTCCTTAGGTAGGTTTATTCCTAGGTATTTTATTCTTTTGGATGTGATTGTATTTCTTTTTCTCATATTTCATTATTAGTGTATAAAATGCAACAGATTTCTGTATATTAATTACGTATCCTGACACTTTACTGAATTCATTGATGACCTCTAGTAGTTTTTTGGTGGCTTCTTTAGGATTTTCTACATATAATAATACCATGTCATCTGCAAGGAATGAGTTTTACTTCTTCCTTTCCAGTTTGGATTCCTTTTGTTTCTTTTTCTTGTCTGATTGCTGTTGCTAGGACTTCCAATACTATGTTGAATAAAAGTGGCAAGAGAGGGCATTCTTGTCATGTTCCTGATCTTAGAGGAAATGATTGCAGCTTTACAACACTGAGTATGATGCTAACTGTGGGCTTGTCATATATGGTTTCATTATGTTGAGGTATGTTCCATCTATACCCACTTTCTGGAGAGGTTTGTTTGTTTGTTTTTTACCATAAATGGATGTTGAGTTTTGTCAAAAGCTTTTCTGCATCTATTGAGATGATCATATGGTTTTTATTCTTCCCTTTGTTAATGTGATTTATCATTGATTCACTGATTGATCCTCTGATACTGAAACCTACTTGCATTCCTTTGAAAAATCCCACTTGCTCACAGTGCAAGTGATTCTTTTAATGCATTGTTGGATTTGGTTTGCTAATATTTTGTTGAGGATTTTTGCATCTATGTTCATCAGTGATATTGGCCTGTAATCTTTTTTTTGTGATATCCTTATTTCTTTTTGGTATCATGGTGATGGTGGCCTCATAGAATGGGTTCAGAAGTGTTCCTTCCTTTGCAATTTTTTGGGATACTTTGAGAAGGATAGGTGTTACCTCTTTCTAATTGGTAGAATTCACCTGTGAAGCCATCTGTTCCAGGGCTTTTGTTTGTGGGGAGGTTTTTTTTTGTTTTTTTCTTTAATTACTGATTTAATTTTATTACTGGCAATTGGACTATTCATATTTTCTGTTTCTTACTGGTTCAGTCTTGGGAGATTATATACATTTCTAGGAATTTATTCATTTCTCCTAGGTGTCCATTTTAGTGGCATATAGTGATTCGTAGTAATCTCTTATGATCCTTTATATTTTTATTGTGTTGGTTGTAGCTTCTCCAGTTTCATTTCTTTTTCCTTTTAATTTTTCAGTTTATTTTTTGTGGGGGGAGGTAATTAGGTCTATTTGTTTATTTATTTTTAGAGGAAGGTACCAGAGATTGAACTCAGGACCTCACGCATACTAAGCATGTGCTCTACCACTTGAAGTATACCCTCCCCCTCATTTCTGATTTGATTTATTTGAGCCCTCTCTCTTCTTATCTTGATGGGGCTCACTAAAGGTTTATCAATTTTGTTTATCTATTCAAGCAACAAACTCTTAATTTCATTGATCTTTTCTTTTCTTCTTTAGTTTCTATTAAATTTGTTTCTGTTCTGATCTTTATGATTTCTTTCCTTCTACAAACATTGGGTGTTGTTTGTTCTTTATTTTAGTTCTTTTAGGTGTAAGTTGAGATTGTTTACTTGCTAATTTTCTTGTTTTCTGAGATAAGTTTGTATCACTATAGACTTCCCTTTAAGAATCGCTTTTGCCACATTCCATAGATTTTTGATTATTGTGTTTTCAGTTTTATTTGTCTCCTCATATTTTTAAATTTCTTCTTTAATTTCTTCAGTAACAAGTTGGTTAGTAGCATATTATTTAGCCTCCATGTGTTTTTTTTTTTACTGTTTGTTTTTCATTGTAGTTTCTAGTCTCATAGCACTATAGTCAGAAAAAAAATTTAAACTTTATTTTTGAAAATTCAATACATGAACATATTAGAAGAGTTCAAAAATATCAAATTCAATGTCTGCCTCCCAGAAGAATCAATTTTACCTGGTGTGTGGGGTGGGGTGGGGTGGGGTGAGGCGGGTGGGTAAGTATTCTTATAAAGATTACCTACAAGTTCTTACACATACATATCCCTTTGTTTATTTCACCCAAGTAACATCTTGCTATTATTTTCCTACTTAATACTTTGATGATCATTCCACATGCAAGTGGCCTTATTTTTAAAAGTTTATTTTAAGTTGTTTACTTACATTTGGATGCATTTTTATAAAGCTCTACATCTCCAGCCAACATTTTATATTTTTGATGTCTCAATTGACATGTTTATCTTGTGTATTTATAAACAAATTATGGTAATCATATTTGTACTTCTTTTAATTTTCATATAGGCTTTGTCAGTGATTAACCTACCATCTTTACAACTTTAAATTATTCTGATATTCTGATTTTTACTAAATATTTACCTTTATAAGTGAGATTTACACTTTCATATGTTTTCCTGCTACTAATTAACACCCTTTTGTTTCAGCTTAAAGAAGTCTTTTTAACATTTATTGTAAGGCCAGTCTATTGGTGATAAACTCCATTAGCTTTTGATTGTCTGGAAAACTTTATCTCTCCTTTAGCTGTAAAGGACAACTTTTACAGTAGAGTATTCCTGGTTGGTAGTTCTTTCCTTTAGTACTCCGATGCTGTCTTCTTTTCAAGAGCTAACTAGAATTTCTTTGCATAGATGTACGAAATCATCCAATACTCAATTCATGTACAGTCATACTTCTGGTCTTTTGCAATTATAAACTACTACAGAGAATTCCCTTATGAGATATGATGTTGAACATCTTTTAATAAGCTTATTTTCCATCTGTATATCTTCTTTGTGAAGTGTCTGTTCAAATCTTTTGCCCATTTTCAAACTGGGATCTTTTGTATGTTATTATGAGTTTTAAGTGTTCTTTGCATATTTGGGATATAAGTCACTTATCAGATTTGCATTTTGCGAAGACTCATATTTTCACTCTTTTGTGTCTTTCACAGAGCTGAGGTGTTTAATCTTAATAAATTCCAACTTAGTTCTTTGTTTAATAGATCATGCTTTTGGTGTATCAGAAAACTCATTGCTAAACATAAATTCACCTAGATTTTCTCTCATATTATCTCCTAGATGTTTTATAATTTTCTATTTTACATATGATCCATTTAGAGGTAATTTTGTCAAATTGTGAGATCTGTGTTTAAATTCTTTTTTTCCCCTTCATATGGACGTTCAGTTGTTCCAGCATGATTTGTTGAAAATGCTACCCTTTCTAAATTGAATTGCCTTTGCTACTTTGTCAAAGATCAGTTGATTATATTTGTGTGAATCTATTTCTGGGCTTTCTATTCTGTTCTACTGATCTATGTGTCTATTCTGTTTCCAATATATGCTGTCTTTGTTACTGCAGCTTTGAGGTTGGGTTGCATCAGTCCAACTTGTTTGGTATTGTGTTAGCTATTTTGAATCACTTACCTTTCTGTATAAACCTTAGGATCAATTTATTGATATCTACAAAATAACTTGCCAGAATTTTTATTTGAATTGCATTGAATCTGTAGATCAAGTTGGGTGGAACTGACATCTAATGATACTGTCTTCCAATCCATGAATCATAATATCCTTCTCTTTGTATCTTGTTTGATTTCCTTAATCATAATTTTGTAGTTTTCTACATATAAATCCTATACATATTTTAGATTCACACCTAAGTATTACTTTTTGTAAATGGTATTATGTTTTTAATTTCAAATTTTAATTATACATTGCTGGTATATATAAAAGCAATTGATTCACATATTAGCCTTGTATATTGTAATCTTAATATAACTTATTATAGTTCCATTTGTTTTAACTGAGAGTTTGTACATGAATAATTATGTTATTTGTGAATAAATTCAGTTGTATTTCTTCCTTCCCAATCTGTTTAATATTTATTTCCTTTTCTTATTATATTAGCTATGATTTCCAGTACAGTGTTGAAAGGAATGGTGAGAGGGATATTCATACCTTAGCAGGAAAACTACTTTCTCAAAATTAATTCATAATGCTAGCAGTAGGGCTTTTATAATGTTGAGGAAGTTCCTCTCTATTGCTAATTTACTTAAGAGTTTTTTTTTTTAATTGAAGTATACTTCATTTATAATATTGTGTATGTTTCAGGTCTAAGTAAAGTGATTCAGTTTTACTTATATATTTTTTCCTGATTATTTTGCATTGTAGCTTGTTTAAAGATACTGAATATAACTGTCTGTCCTATACAGTAAATCCTTGTTGCTTATCTATTTTATGTCAGTAGTTTGTATCTGTTAATCCCATACACGTAATTTATCCCTCCTCCATTCCCTGTTCCCTTCATTAACCATAAATTTGTTTTCTATGTCCATAAGTGTGTTTTTGATTTGTATACAGATTTGTATTATTTTTAGATCCCACATATAACTGATAACATATAACATAAATCTTCTCTGTCTGACTTACTTCACTAAGTATAATATACTCCAGTTCCATCCATGTTGTTGCACATGGCATTATTTCATTCTTTTTGATGGCCAAGTAATATTCCTGTGTGTGTGCGTGCACGCGTTCATGTGCACGTGCGATATCTTAAGCCAGTCATCTGGTAATAGGCACTGGGGTTGCTTCTGTGTCTTGGCTGTTGTAAACAGTGTTGCTATGAACATTAAGGTGCATATTTGTTTTTGAATTAGTTCTTCTTTTTCCATATATATATCCATGAGTAGGATTGCTGAATCATATGATAGCTCTATTTTTAGATTTTTAAGGAAGCTTCACAGTGTTTTCGAAAGTATCTGTACCGGTTTACATTTGCACTAAAAATATAAGATGGTCCCATGTTCTCCCCAACCTCTCCAGCATTAATTATTATAGACTTTTTGATGATAGCCATTCTGACTGGTGTGAGGTGATACCTCATTGTGGTTTTGATTTACAATTCTCTAAATGATTAGCAGTGTTGAACATTTATTCATGTGCCTGTTGGCCATTTCTATGTCTTTGCAAAAATGTCTATTTAGGTCTTCTGCCCGTTTTTTGATTACCTTTTTTTCTGTATTGAGTTGAATAGGCTGTTTGTATATTTTAGCTATTAATCCTTTGTTGGTCATACTATTTGCAAACTTTTTTTCCCCATTCCATAGGTTGTCTTTTCATTTTTTTATGCTTTCCTTTGCTGTGCAAAAACTTCTAAGTTTGATAAGGTCGCATTTGTTTAGTTTTGCTTTTATTTCTTTTGCTTTGAGAGACTAATCTAAGAAAATGTCGCTATGATTTATGTCCAAGAATGTTATGCCTATGCTGTCTTCTGAGAGTTTTATGGGGTCATGTATTATATTTAAGTCTTTAAACCATTTTGAGTTTACTTTTGTATATAGTATGAGGGAGTGTTTTAATTTCATTGATTTACATGTAGTGTCCAGCTTTCCCAACATCACTTGTTGAAGAGACTATCTTTTCACTGTTGAATGTTCTTGCCTCCTTTGTCATACATTAATTGACTCAGCGTGTGGGAATATTTCTGGGCTCTCTATTCTGTTTTATTAATCATTGTGTTTGTTTTTGTGCCAATACCACATTGTACTGATTATTGTAGCTTTGTGGTATAGACTGAAGTCTCATAGGGTTATGCCTACAGCTTTGTTCTCTTTCCTCAGGATTGCTTTGGAAATTCTATGGTTCCATATAAATTTGCAGATTATTTGTTCTACTTCTGTGAAAAATGTCATGGGTATTTGATAGGGATTGCATTAAACCTATAGATTGCTTTGGGGAGTATGGCCGTTTTAACAATATTAATTCTCCCAATCCAAGGGATAGCTTTCATTTCTTTGAATCACCTTCAGTTTCCTTTATCAATGTTTAATAGTTTCCACCATATAGGTCTTTCACCTCCTTGGTTAAGTTTACTGCTAGGTATTTTTGATACAATTTTAAATGGGATTTAAAAATTTCTCTTTGATATTTCATTATTAGTGTACTGAAATGCAGCACATTTCTATATATTACTCTTGTTGTTGGCATGTAATTTCCTAGTAGTTTTTTTCTGTTGTTATTACTGTGGTATCAGTTATTACTTTTCCTCTTTCATTTCTTTATTTATTTTGGTCCTCTTTTCTTCTTGGTAAGTCTGGCTTGAGGTGTTTTGATTTTGTTTATTTTTTTTTTCAAAAGCCAGATCATGGTTTTATTGATCTATTCTATTATTTTTTTATCTCTATTAATTTCTCCTCTAATCTTTATTAACTCATTCCTTTTGCTGACTTTAGGTTTTCTTTGTTCTTTTTCTAATTCTTTCAGGTTGCATACTAAGCTGTTTGAGATTTTTCCTGTTCCTTAAAGGTCTGTATCATCACGAACTTCCCTCTTAGAACTGCTATTGCTGCATCCCATAGATTTTTGAAAGTTTGTCTTTTCATTTTCATTTCTCTCAAGGTATTTTCTGATTTCATCTCTGATTTCTTCATTGACCATTGGTTTTTGAGTAGCATGTTGTTTAGTCTTCATGTGTTCCTTCTCAATTTTCCTACCTGTGGTTGATTTCTTCTTTCATACCGTAGTTGCCTGAAGAGATGCTTGAAATAATTTCTATCATCTTAAAACTTGAGGCTTGTTTTGTGTCCTACAGTGTGGTCTGTCCTAGAGTGCATTCTATACCCTTGAAGAGAATGTGTATGCTATTTTTTTTTTTTTTTGATGTAGTGTCATGTAGTTATCAATTAAATCCAGCAGGTCTATTGTGTCATTTAGGACCTCTGTTGCCTTATTTTCTTTTTGGATGATCTGTCCATTGATGTCAGTGGAGTGTCTCCTATTGTTGTATTCCCATCAATTTCTCCCTTTTTCTATTAGTATTTGTTTATATATTCACATGCTCCTATACTGGGTGCAAATATGATAACAAGTATAGCACCCTCTTCTTGTACTGATCCCTTTATCTTTATATAAGGTTCTTCTTTGTCTTTTTAATGAACTTTGTTTTAAAGTCTGTTTTGTCTGATATGAATATTCCTACCCTGCTTTCTTGTCATTTCTATTTGCATGAAATACCTTTTTCCATCCCCTAATTTTCAGTCTGTGTGTGTCTTTCACTCTTAAGTGAGTCTTTTGTAGACAGCATGTTGTATGTTATTTTTTAAATCCGGTCTACCACTTTGTCTTTTGACCAGAGCATTTAGTAGATTGATGTTTAAAGTAATTATTGGTAGGTATGTACTTAGTCTCTTTTAATCCTTGTTTTCCAGTTGTTATTGTAGTTCTTCTTTGTTAATTTCTTTTTATTTTCCTTTTGTGGTTTGATGATTTTTTTGTAGTTTGCCTGAGTTCCTTTCCATTTGGTTTTTGAAAGCTAGTGTGTATTTTTGATTTGTGGTTACCCTGGCTTACAAGTATTTTGACCCATAACTATATTTACTGCTTTAAACTGATAGTCATTCAAGTTCAAACATATTATAAAAGATCTACATTTTATACATCCCTCCCCATTTTATGATTTTGATGTCTATTTTACACCTTTATGCTTACCCTTTTACTGTTAATTGTAGTTATAATTGCTTTTACAATTTTTTATTGTTTTTAACCTACATGCAGATTTATTTAAATGATCTTCAATCCCTTTATATATTTGCCTCTCCTGTTGTGATTTTCCCTTTCCTTTAGAGTCTTGCTTCTTTTCTATTTACAGAAGACCCTTCAATATTTCTTTTAGGAAGTTTTACTGTTGCTGAACTAGTTTTTACTTGTCTGATTAATTCCTTCTCTCTCTTATTCTCAGTTATTTTGCTGGGTAGTGTATCCTAGTGGCAGATTTTTCCTTTTCAGAACTTTGAATATATCATTCCATTCCCTTTTAGGCTGCAATTTCTGCAGAGAAATCAGCTGATAGCTTTATGGGGATTCCCTTGTAACTGACTCTTGTTTCTCTTGCTGCCTTTAGAATCCTTTATCTTTCATTTTTGCCACTTTAATTATGATATGTCTCAATATGGGTCTGTTTGGTTTCCTCTTGTTTCAGACCTCCTGTGCTTCCTGTACCTGGGTATCTCTTTCCTTCTTTAGGTTTGGGAAGTTTTCAGCCATAATATCTTCAAATATATTTTTAATCCCCTTCTTTCTCTCTTCTCCTTCTGGAAACCCTACTATGTGTAGGTTGGCATGCTATATATTATCTCATAGAGCTCATATGTTCCTTTCATTTAAAAAAAATTGACCTCCTGTGCCCTTCTGATTGAGTCATTTCCATTGTTCTGTATTCCAGATCATGTATTCATATTCATTGTTTCTCGATTGGTTTTTATCTTGGCAACTGAATTACCTAATTGTGAGTTGCTCATCTTTATAGTTTCTAGGTCCTTGTTACCAGGATCTGCATTTCTATAGACAATCTTTCTTAATTCCTTTAGAAATTTTTTGAATTTAGGGTCTTGTAGACTGTTGAGGTCTCTTGTTCTTTTAACTGGGGGTAGTTCCCCTGCTTTTTCATTTATTTCTCTGTCTCTGAATTTAGGAGAAACAGTTATCTACTGTGGTCTTGAAGGGGCATTTTTAGGTGAGCACCTCCCTTTGTAGACTGTACATATCTAATATTTTTGGTGCAAGGGCTGGTTTTGTTATAGATGCTAGATATGTCTTTTGTTAAATTGTACTGGCTATTATCCCTTTGATGGGGAGGGTGATGGTGTTGTAGTGGCTAGATCCTGTGCTGGATGTGAGGTGGGGCTTCCTTTTAGCTTCTTGGGTGTCACTGCCCTGTCCTGGGTGGGGTCTGCTCTCCAGTTGTTGGAATAGAAGCCCTGAGGGTCTGGCTTGATCAGATTACATTGTGTTCCCTGGCCCCAAGGAAGTGATTGCTGAAGCAAGGAAGGTCCACATGGTCATAGTGAAACTATGCATTGCCTATGTAGGTGTCCACGGTTCTGCTCAGAAGCAGACCAGGGTCATAACTCTTTCTTTGTGTGTTCATCCCAGATCTAGTGCAGGGCTCTGGTGTGGAAGAGGCTGAGGCAGGGCATTGTGGCTGTAGGGGTTCAGGTGGCTATGCTGCCTCTCTGGCCAAATTCTCCCATATTCATCTGCCCCAGATCTGCCATGAAGCTGTGGTGTGGAGTGGGCAGAACTGGGGTATTCCTCCTGGGATGGGAACCACTACATGCTCCTGCCTAGGGCCTGCTGGGATTCAGTGCTTAGTTGCTATATGTTCTGTTGTGCACCCTGGTGCATGTGCTGGCTCCACCTGGATCATACCGCAGGCACCCAAGTCTGGTTCTTCATAGTTAGACTAAATCTTTACCCTGATCCCTCACCAGTCTATGGTGTGGAATGAGCAGAGCTGTGGTGTTCACCCCCTCAGACTGGGGGGATGGCATAGTGGTAGCTACTAGTACAAGGGTCTCTTTGTCCTTTTTGTCAGCAAGCCAGCATATGCACTCTCCTTGTGAGTAGAGTCTGGGCTTCTCCAGCCCTTCTGTATGTCTCAGTAGATTTCCTGGCAGGAAAGGTTGCTTGTGTCCTCCATGCAGAACACCAGGGCTGGGATGCCCAGATTCTGAGTCAACCTGCTCCCTGTGTCAACCTTCTTTTCCTTATGGATCCCTCCCAGGGGTACAGGTCCCTACTCAATGCCTGGTTATGTGGAAATCTTTCTAGCAGCTTTGGTTGTACAGGAGATCTTCTGCTAGTTTCCAGTTAATTATTATTTAGGTTTGCTCCGTGTTTTTTCCTGGTTCACCATTTCCTCCTGAATCCTTGCTTTCCTTTCAAAAATGTTTTCTTCACTCCAGATGCACTGGTTACTAATTTAAGTTGCAAACACCACAAACAGATCCTGGCTAACTTAAGTTCATTGGAAAGGTATCTCTGGTATCACAGAGAATGGAAGGAAAACACAATGAGCCAGACTGCAAAAAAGTAGGCATGCATCAACAAAACTAAGTGAAAATGGTTTTATAGGAACGTTCTGTTTAGAATGACCCAGCTGGTTCTAATATCAACAGGAATGTGACACTACTTTCTGAGTGGTAAGTAATTTTTCAACTTTCCTCACATCTTTCCCTCACTCTTTCAAGGCTTATATGTTTTGGCAGAGCCTAAATCATGCATTAAGGATTGGGTCATCAGGGATAATGGAGAAGTATCTGGTACTTTGAATTTATAGTTGAGGGAGGGTCCTGATTGTCTATGAAACTCACACAGGTAGGAATTTACAAAAAATAGGAAGAGTATTTGTGTTGTGATTACCCAAAGATTGATAAATGGCCATTATACTAAAAAAAAAAAAATTATGACATGACTTTTTTTTTACATTTATGTAGCATTGGGAAATACTTAAAACATATATGATTTGCCAAAATTACAATATGGGAAACACTTTTTCTAGTATAGTCAAAAATTATTTAGAATGATACATGTAATAGAAATGGACAAGAAAATGCAACATTAATGATGATATACTATTTTAGAGGTTAGAAATAATTTGTACTCTCTTCTGAATTACTCAGTTGTTAACAGATACTACTATAATAGTATAAGTATCAATTTAATACATAGAATTCAACTATTACAAAAAAGTTAAGTGGTTGGAGATAAAGACTCTATGATAGGTCCCCAGAATGACACACTTAGAACAAAACTTACAGCAGTTAGGAAGCTGGAGAATCAAAAAGCTACCATCCTAAATATTATCTCTAATATTATACCTCCTTTTCCATAATTTGTAGATTAGGAGGCTGTTGAAACTGTTGGTTCTAGGAATATGTTGCCTGTCATAGCTGCAATAGAGTCTTAGAAAAACTGCTAGATTCATACCTGCAAAAAAATACATATCTATATTACTACCACCTTTCTTCAACTTCTCCTTATAAAATAGTGCTTTAAGAAGGGTTTTCTATAGCAGTTTGCTAGATATTGCACAAGTATGACCAATAAATGGCTGCTAATTATTGGTGATAATGATTATATTAATTTTAAATATGGAAATAAATGCTAACGTTTCTAGATGTTTCATGGTGAACAGATTATCTCAGTAAGTGGATGCCATCCTGGACAAAGGAATAGCTGAGATTACTGTTCACTTTATGTATGTTTAGGGTATTATATACATGGAAGTTTTATGTCTGTCGTTGCTGAGAAATGGTTTCAATGGCTCAATTAAGCAATATTTAGGAATTACAGTATTTTGTGTTTTAGTTGTTACATCTGTGGATATCATGTTTAATACTGAGAAACTTAAAAGATTAAATCTATAGAAAAACATTTCTAGAAGAAACAAATGCAGGTTCAGTTTTTAAAATTTTGCATTACAACCATAACTATAAACTCCTAGGAGCACTGGTTCTTTATTATGATCAAAATTCTGTCCCAAACTGTAGAATGTTGTATAATTATTGAAGTAATTTCAGCAGTGAGATGCCAACTAAATAAGTTATTTGTTAAAGAGTGCACTGCAACTTTGCAGTGTTCTTGTCATAATTTCAGAATCAGCCATTATGTAGTAAGGTGCCTACTGGCCTAGGACAAATATGACAGCAAAACTCTCAAGGGATCACAGAAATAGAAAAACATTCAAAGCAAGCCTTCAGCTGGTATAACGAATAATCTGATAAGCCAAGAGGCTGAGAAAAGTACAAATCCTATCATCATTTTGTGAACTCACATTAGGAAGCTGACAGTGGAAGGGGGGGAGGGTAAGAGACAGGAATAAGAATTCTGTCATGCCATAAGGGAAGAGAGAACCAACCACAGCATTGTATTTACGTGGCCTGGAGTGGTTCACAAGTCTATAAAGGAAGCCTTCCTTTGCAAAGCCACTGTCTAGTTATATTTTATTTTCATCCTGCAGTGATTTCCTGTGAGATGTTATGTGGATTATATGACTTAAAGTGGAGCATATAGCTGAACGATTGCAAGTACTGACTCTACATGAATTTGGCATCATTGGTCATTGTTCATTTTTTAAACATATAAACTGTTGGCAGTATCCATGAACCAGTCACTACAGGAAAGTTCCCAGTGGCAATTTTAGGGTGATGCCAGTCACTCAGGAGGAAATACTGAGGGGAATTTTCTTTACTAGAAGATAACCAAAATTTATACTACTGGACAACGTGAAAAACAATTGTCAGGGAAATTTTTAGAAACCCTTCATGACTAAGGAACATAAAAAGAATGAATATGTGTAAAAGTCAAATTCTGTAGTTCAGACACCTCTTATTTATTCCCGTTAACCTGAACTGAACGATCAAAAGACAAAACTGTTCTAAGTGCTCTAACGCTGGTACAAATGATAGAGGAACATGTAACGACAAGTTTTAACAATACAAATGAACACTATTCTTTTATACTTTATAATCAAGTTTTCTGGCTTGAGATTCTGACAAACTATATACACACTGTCAGTTACTATTCCCGAACCTGGGTCTATTTTACCATATGGATACCCAGTATTATGAAACTGAATCTAAAGATATGTGCAGGAAGCAGAAATGGGAATAGGACACTTACCCCAGAATGTGTACTCAGCGTAAGGACCAGTGCTGTGCATTACAGAGGCCTATAAGTAAGAGTTGCAGACGGAGCCACTGTGGAACATGAAAAATACATGGGAATTTCTCCTAGAGAAATTTTGTTCAAAAAAAGAAAATCCCATTTATGATTCTGCTGTGCTTCAGTTTAGGGAACTAATGAAAAATATGGACTCTGGGTCAGAAATAAACTCAATTCATGATGACTTAGTATTGATTTTACATCTTCAGATCTCAGTTTCTACTCATAAATTTGCACTGAAGATTCTGTGAGCCAACACCTACAAATTCCCCCAGTTACTGTTCAGTAAATCTGATCTTTCTTATTCAAAGGAACAAATCTACTCATTATTGTTACTTAGTTCATATCAAAAGAATGGTATGATTGCTGAGTAAATGTAATAGTATTTCATTTCTGAACTGTATTAAAGAAAGCCTATGTGTCCCCAAAGAATTCATCTTATAACTGACTTACATTTGGGGAAAAACAAACAAAAAACATCCCCCAAAGCCCTGTCTTTTGTTTTTATTCCTGAGGTACAAAACAAAAACAAACAGCTAGCACAGAGCTTCAAAAATTCTGAATTTCCTGACTGATAAGTCTACCTTTGTTACCCTTAGGTGGTGACTCCTAAGGGAGCCCCAGCCAGCTTTAGGATAGGGGATGGTCTCTGTATGTACCAAAGCACATGATTAGAGGATTGAACCTTTCCACACCACCCCTTCAGGTCTCCAGGGAAGGGAGCTTGAATTCATTCGCTTAGCCAATGATTTAATCAACCACGACTAGGTAATGAAACCTCAAGAGAACTCACAACCACAAGAACTGGTGAGCTTCCTGGCTGGTGAACATATTTGCATACTACGAAGGTGGCGCACCCTGACTTGACAAGGAAAGTAGCTCCTGTCTCCCTCCCTCTCAAGACCTTGATGTATTGGTCTCTTTCTTTTGGCTGTACTTAACTTTAAGTGAGTTCTGTGGATCATTCTGACATATTATTGAACCTGAACAGGGGTCATGCAAACTCCTGAATTTGAAACTAAGTCAGGCAAAGACGCGGGTAGCCTTGAGAACCCCACTTGTGGCTGGTGTCTGAAATAAGGGAGTCTTGTTGGGAGACACTGGGAGTCTCATGTTGTAGGATCTGACAATAACTCTGCGTAGTGTCAGAATTTACGAACTTTGCCTTTAACTTGTGGGATCTAATGCTAATTCGGGAATTGAATGAAATTATAGGACATCCAGCTTTTGTCAGGAAATTGGTATTGGAACGTAACTCCTGTGCTATATAAGCTGTCTGTGTTTTTGTGATGATACACTGACTTTGTGAGCTGGATGTTATTCACCAGGAGCTTTAACTCCTCTTTTTGCTCACTTTCTTCATTGTAACATCAGTGTCTTATCACCTTTGGGTGACTTCTATATATAAGTGCATGATCTGTCCCCACACTTTGATTCTCAGTTTTTAGTGTTCTTACTTCTATATCTGTCTCAGCTAGCCATTCATATTAATTACCTGTACCTCTTAATATTTTCATCATTGAAAACTATACCACAATCGAAATCAAATCTTTAAATGTCCAATGCTCTTGACCAAAACCATATAAGTCCTTCACTGTACTTTGTTATGTAACCATCCTTTAATCTCATGAAAAGCTCCAGTCCATTGATAGTCTCAACTTCTCTGCACTCACCAGCCTTTTTACTTCTAACTTTGTAGCTAAGAGTTATGCATCAACATTAAAGTATTTGTTATAAATACACTCACCTGTTCAGCTCCAGTGTCATTTCAACATATTCTTGTAACAAACCTCAGCCTTGGATGAATAAATTTTGTCCACTCAGTAATTAAACATTGACAAAGAAAAATCAGCTCATGACATAAATTCATGATTGCCATTCCCTTTTTAGGCACTGAAACTGCCCTGTAATATAATTACAACTCACTACCTAAGCTCCTTCCCTAACCCCAGCCCTGCTTCAATCTCCAGACTATTTCCTGTCTCCTATACTAGACTATCTTCTAATGGTCCTTTTCTTCCCTTCTCAGATACAATGCAGAATAGCTGATAGAATTGCCTTATGCTGTACTGAGTTAATACAAGCCTTACTATTCACAAAGAAGCAAACCTGTTTTCTGTTCGCACCCATCTTTTCCTCCTTTCTGTTACAACAAGAAATGTTTTCCCTTCTAACAAAGGCAGACTTTGCACCTGCATTATGAACTGCAGCCCCTCTTACCTTAGGAGCATTGTCCTTTTATCTCTACAGTATTCTGAGTATTCATTCAGAGTTTTTTTAGCATCGCTGGGATTAACAGCCAAACTTGGCCCAGTATCTCCTATTTTAATAGCAAACAAAACAGCCAGAACAATAAAAACATTTGTCTGAATTACACTGAGCTCTTTGACATGGTTTCAGAATATTCATTGTATCAACTTTTTACTTCTCTTCTAATTGTCAAGCTTATCAAAAGTTTTCTAGAGTCCATTGACTCCGTAACTCTCTACTAGTCAACTTCCCAAACAACTCTAACCTTGCATACCATTTTTCCTCAGTCTACTCATTCAGACCTCCAATTCTGCTAAGCAAATATGTATTTTTAATTTTAATATTATTTAACTTCTTTATAGTGTTTAAATCAGTCGAAAAAAGGCATTGTTTGAAAATATTCTATCTCTTGTCCTCCTGGTATTATATTTGCCTAACCTCACTAAAAATTTTTATCTCATTAACACATTTTTCAATTTCTTTTTCAGCATAATTCTATTCTCTTCCAATATAGATTTTTTTCAGGAGTACATTCCAGGCCAGTTGTTCTTGTGGGCTCAGACTTCCAATCAATTTCAATAGCATATATTTATATGCTAATAACTCTTAAGTATTATAACACATAGACCTTTTGAACTCTAGATGAACATTCCAATGCCTACTTTGGAAGATTCCCTGGGTTCTTGGAAGCATCCACATTTAATACGTCACAAGTAGGAACTGTGATTTGCCGAGGTCCCTGAAGCTGTGTATGATCCAGCTTTTCCCAAACTGGTACATTCCATCCACTGAGGTGTTCAAACCAGAAAACTGAAAGTTATCCTGAGTATTTTTCTCTCTCAACTCCTATATCAAATCCATTAACACACCCTTATCACTTCTAGCTCCTAAGTGTGTATCTAATTTGTCCATTTATCAGAATCTCTTCATCAGGACTACCATCCTCTCTTTTTTCTCCACACTCTAGTCATACTGGGCTTCTTTCATTTCCACACACTTGTCAAGCACTATAATAACTATAAGGGTTCTATGGGGACAACTAAATCAAACTGACTCAATCCAAAGTCTCACAGTTTAAGTAAAACCAGATGAATTTCTTTCTCCTAGATGGAGAAATACATGCAGAGAAAAATACACTCATTTATTCAAAAAATTATCCTACTAGTTTATAGCTGTACCAGAGAATATCCAGAGAACTGATTAATTTTTTTAGGGATATGTCTTTAAAACATTCCAAATTCAGTGTATATGTATACTGTCTCACAAATGTAGTTTTAGCAATTCAGCATGGGTATATCTTTAGAACATTCTAGTTTATCAAGAACATAAGTCAACTGAGCTTTTTTATAAAAATGAGACAGGCATATATATTCTTGTGCCTATTCATTATTACAACTCCCTTCAATTTTTGTAAAACTATATAGATATCTTTTTTTTCATGGTAACTGTTCATGTGGTTTCCCTGAAGTCAATATTGTCTGTAGTCTTCATGTATTAAGGGGCTTTTTGTGCCTATTAAAAACCAAAGGAAGACAAAAAACCAACAAAACAACAACAAAATGCTATTAGACTTTTGTGTAAGCATATACTTTGACCTGTCATAGATCTAACTATTCAAATTACAAAGGGTCTAATATAGCCCAAGAGGGAGCTCACATTCCTCTTGACTTATCTAGGTCTGTACTGCAGTGGGGATTATATTTAACTCTAACCCATCTATAGGGTTCTGCTCTAGCTCCCCTTCTGAATGCCCTCTGGTTGACATCTTTTCAGTTCATTACCTTCTACTCTCACTGACAACTCCCTGATGACTCTCTAACGACTCTTGCTGATAAATCCCAAATTCACCTCTGAAGGCTGTATTTCTCTTCTGATTCTCATATATATATATCTGATTATCTACTGGACACCTCTAGGTTAACACACTAACATCACTTTAAACACTTCTACCCTCCCTCCCTCTTATGAACAGAAAAGTCTTTATTCCTATAAGAGTTCAGTGAAGGGTACCATCATCTGTCTGTTCTGTGTCTGCTTAGATTCTGTATTTGTCTATTTGACATCCATTCCTTATAGGACCAATTTATATTAACTATATTTTCTTTTATGTATTTTTAATGCATTTGGGTGTCTTAGAGACCAGGGGAAAGACATCCCCTCCCAGGGCTAGCTGATTCTTACAGATAATAACAGCCTGCCTATGAGCACACCTTTCGTATACAAACCAACCAATCCTGGGTCACTCCAATCACTTCCTTATTTAACTCTCCCTCACCGAGCCAGTATGTCCCTTGCCCTATTCCAGGGACAAGTACCAGGCAACTGGAGCGCATTCCTATAAGCTCAGAGTCTGCTGTAATTACTCACAGCAGCCAGTCTTAACTGTTTACTCTGTCCTGCATTGCCTTTCCAAGAGAACCACAGCAAAAGCTCTAGCCAAGGCTTTCTCTTTAACTTCTGCTTCTACCCCAACCAAAATCTGGTGTCTCTGCATGCAGCTCTGCCTAACACAGTGAGCCCCTCTGTCTTGGGAAATGTCAGTAATAAACGTCTTCCTTCCTCTCCTTGTCATCACTTGGTCACTTCCATAAATTAAAATCCTATGGGTACAAATGAGACACACTTACCAAAGTATCCGATACAGAAACTTGAACATTCTTCATATTCTTTTTTGTCTTCTTGAGTTGCACTTTCTCCACGTGCACTGCAAAAACCTTACAACATGAACCAAATTCTTGAGACATTTTTGCCATTGTCCCTTTATAATCCATTCTTCAAACTGAAAGCAGAGTGGTATCTTTAAAACCAAAAAGATCACAGCATGTTAAAGTCTTTCAATATCTTTCTGTGTCCCCAAAGATAATGCCCAAACTCCTAAATAAAGCTAACAGGAACTTCCGTTACCTGGATTTTTTTCACTTCTCTGCCTTACCACTGGCCAGGCCCCTATTTCTTCACTCTGCAGCTGTGCTGGAAATCATGCAGTGCTCTGGAACTACCGTGCACATTCACTTTCAAGCTTTTTATACGTGTCTATCCTCACCCTGGAATAATCTGCCTTCACTCACCTCGTCAACTCTGGGCACCCCTGAGACCTCAGAAGGTCTCTGAGTCCTTACAATGTTGGGTAGTCTTGTAATTCCTT
Source organism: Vicugna pacos (assembly GCF_048564905.1). NCBI lineage: Eukaryota > Metazoa > Chordata > Mammalia > Artiodactyla > Camelidae > Vicugna > Vicugna pacos. The sequence goes on along the minus strand of NC_132995.1, from coordinate 66,159,860 downwards.
ATCATTACCTCTGTTTTAGCATTTAGGTTTCCTTATTGGAACCACCTCTTTACTCTTCTGCATTTTCTATTAGGCAGTGAGTGTCTTGCGGCCAGGCACTGTGTCTTAAGAACACACTAGTGGCTACTGAACACAGTGCTGGGCACGTACCTGACTGTCCAAAATGTTCCAGATAATTAATGAATTCAATATTCCCTCCTTGAAATTGAGCTATCATTTACTTAAACAATACTTTTCTACAGAAATATATTTTGTTCCTTTTTATTTAAAAAATGCTCTCATGTATCTAAGAATATGTCAGCCCAGTTTTGTTAGTTGTATTATGCGTGCGTGGAGTAGGGGCGGTTGTGGCAAATAACAAGATTTTTTCCCTTCATTATTTGCTAATAGCCAATATAATCCAAGTACAAATTGCATTTTCTAAGGATTCTTTCTGCTTGAGGGGTCCATTAATAATCAAGAGCATTGTTAAGGATTAAAAAAAAATTATCTGTGAAAGGACTTAGTAACTAGGTTCTGATTAAGCATAACAAATGTTACATTTGTTTACATAGTAATAGTTGCCTCTTAACTGCTCTGTCATACTTCCTAATCCTCGATGGCTACCTACTCCTCCTGTTTTCACATTCTTCAGAGAGAAGGCTTGGTTTGTGTTGAATGAATCCAAGAGGCTTATTTACTTTGAATATGCAGATAGTTGATTTTTTAAAGCATAGCTTAACTTTCTCCAGATAATTCATTTTAAAACAAAGACTCAGTAAGTATTTTAAATGCCATTTTCAAAAGTGTAAATTTAAAAGAAAACAGAGATTTGCTTTCACTTCTAACGTATAGTTCATCATGAGAATCTATACCAAACTAGGAATTTTCCATGCTTGTAGTACTTGAAGTACAAGAATGCCTGCATTCACTTCAAAAATGCTTTGTACATTCTAAAGTCTGAGACAGGCAATGGGGATAACTATTTCTCACATCCCTAAAGCTCACAATCCTGTGTAAAAGAAAGTTGAAAATACAGCATAGTGATACTATTGTAGAGGTAAGTACAGAGAATTTCTTACCACAAGGGAAGGACTACTTACTTAAACATGGAAGTTTTATTGCTGTAATAAATAATGGTCATTAGCCCTTATTTATCGACTATTTTTTTTTTCAGCTTGTTGCAGAGGAGAGAAGTTCCCTAAGCACTGTACTCAGTGTCGGCTTCTCTTCCGCCTTCCTAGTCTTTTCATTCCTTTGTTCTCACTATGCAGGGGCTTGAGAAATCATGTCAGCTTCCTACTGACACAAGTAAAACAAAGTCGTCACCTCCAACGCCATCTTAAATGTAATAAGAGATAGAAGACACAAGATAAAAACTATTATTTTTAAAAGGCATTTATTTATAGCCTCTCATTTTTAAGAAAATCACAGCCTGAGTAGCAAAACCAAAGCATTTATTCATATTAAAATGTAATGTGAAAAGTTTTACTTTAAACAATGCATTTCCAAAACTGGATTTTAGTCTACTGGTGGTATTTACTGAAGTCCTTGTATGGCAGCCTTCTCTTAAACAGTAGCCTTTATAAGCAGTATTCTATAAAATTTTATTAAGATTTTCTAAGATGAAGAATGCTGCTGAATACTTCGTTCACATATAAACATTACAATGTGCATATATGTTTGACAGACCAGTCACCTGTTCATAAGTTTTCTGTTTACTAATATAGACGATCAAGACCCAGATAAGTTGAACGAAGTATCGAGGACACAGAGCCTCACTTACAGTGCTTTAATTAACCTTGCAGTGCCCTCAAGAGTCAATTAATTTAGAAACTTTAGGTGCCTAAATCTAGGAACGTGCATTAGTAGTCCTAATATATAAAGTCAACAAAATAGTCTTTGGCAATTTTTAAAATGTGTATAATAGATTGACTATTTCTAGAACACTGCTTTTACTCTGCTCAATAAAATATTATCTTTTTCTGTCCCTCCCTCCCATACACACACACAAAACCCTGTAAGTATCATTTAGCTATAGACATTGATGAGTTATAAACAATTGTGTAATAGCAAGGAATTTAAAGCCCTCAAGCATGTTTTGCATGCAAATAAAAAGAATGGGTAAGTTGTGCTCTAGTAGAGGATTGACTATTGTTTCATATTATATCATATGTTATATTATGGCATTTTAAGATTAATCATACATAATACCCTTGGTTTTTAGAAGAATTATGATTCATTAACAAATCATTTTTATCTTCAAATATGCAGCCTTAGTATCACCAATAACTACAACATTTTAAAGTTTTTTTTATTTTATTTTTTTACATTTTTATTGATTCATAATCATTTTACAGTGTTGTGTCAAATTCCAGTGTTCAGCACAATTTTTCAATCATTCATGGACATATACACACTCATTGTCACATTTTTTTCTCTGTAATTAAAGCTTTTTATTTCAATGTTTAAACCCTTAGTCAAAATGTTCTTCTTATCCACATATAACATGGATTTTTAATACTGTGTTTTCCAAATTTAGTAACGTTTCCTTTCATTTTTATATTAAACAAAAAATAATACAAAGAATACTTTTCCATAAATTAGGTAAGCATGTGTGTGTGGATATTCATTTTCTCTTTTATTTGATGGCCTAGGGAGTAGAATGGAATGAATTATCTCTAAAGATGCAGACAAGAACTATTTGATATATTTTTACTTAATAGATTGCCTCATAGGAAGATACCCATAATATTCAATGAAGTCAGAATTCTTTGTGGTAAGAAGATAACACTGTCTATTTGCATGAGTTAAGATAAGAATGCCTATATAACATTTTCTAGAATAATTTAAATAATTATTTTATTCCTGTAACAAATTGAATTGTGTCCCCCTCCCCTAAATTCACATTTTAAAATCCTAATTCCTAGTACCTCAGGATGCAACCTTTTTTGGAAATAAGAGGTTTAGGTTCAAATGATGTCATTAGGGTGGGCCCCTAATCCAATATGACAGGTGTCTTTATAGAAAGGGGAAATTTGGAGACATGCACATTCATGAGAAATTTGCCATTTGAAGAGACACAAAGAGAAGATGGTCATCTACAATCCAAAGAGAGAGATGCCTGGAACAGATCCTCCCCTTACGGCCCTCAGAAGGAACCAACCCTGCTGCTTTCCTGCCTCCAGAACTGTGTGAAACAATAGATTTCTGTTGCTTAAACAATCCAGTTTGTGGTACTTTTTATGGCAGCTTTAAAAAGAATACAACACCAACAATTCATAAGTTTAAAAAAATACGAGTGACTGCTTTGAGGGAGTGGTAATGCACAAAGTCATCCTTCCATATTGTGTCAGGTCTTTGGGTCCAAATGCTGGCAACAGTAAAAATAATTTGAGAGTTTTAGTAACAATACTTCAAGATCTCATAAAATAAATCACTTCAAAATTGTCAATCAGGACCATAATTTCCAACATTTAATTTTTAAATCATTCCATTTATGGAAAGATATCCCACGTTCTTGGATTTGAAGAATTAATACTGTTAAAATGGCCTTACTACCCAAACCAATCTGCAGATTTAATGTGGTCCCTATCAAATTACTCAGGAAATGTTTTTCAGAATTAGAAAAAATAATCCTAAAATTTATATGGAATCACAAAAAAACCCAGACTTGCCAAAGCATTACTGAAGAAAAAGAATGAAGTTGGTGGTATAACCCCTCTAGACTTCAGACAATACTACAGAGCTGCAGTAATCAAAACATCATGGTATTGGCACAAAAACAAACATGGATCAATGAAACAAGAGCACCCAGAAATAAACTGAACTTTTGGTCAATTAATCTTTGACAAAGGAGGCAAGAACATACAATGGAGTAATGACAGTCTCTTCAGCAAATGGTGTTGGGAAAACTGTACAGCCGCATGCAAATCAATGAAGTTAGAACACTCCCTCACACCATGCACAAAAATAAACTCAAAATGGCTTAAAGACTTAAATGTAAGACAAGACACTATAAACCTCTTAGAACAAAACATAGGCAAAACATTATCCAACATAAATCTCAGCAATGTTCTCCTAGAGCAATCTACCCAAGCAATGGAAATGAAAGCAAAATTACACAAATAGGGCCTAATTAAACTTACAAGCTTTTGCGTAGCAAAGGAAACCATAAGCAAAACAAAAAAGACAGCCTACAGAATGGGAGAAAATGTTTGCAAAAGATGAGACTGACAGGGGCTTAATCTCTGGAATATATAAACAGCTCATACAACTTAATAACCAAAAAATAAACAACCAAATCCAAAAATGGCCAGAAGACCTAAATAAGAAATTGTCCAGTGAAGATATACAAATGGCCAATAGGCACATGATAAAATGCTCAATATTGCTAATTATCAGAGAAATGCAAATCAAAACTGCAGTGAGGTATCACCTCACACCAGTCAGAATGGCCATCATTCAAAAGTCCACAAACAGTAAATGCTGGAGAGGGGGTGGAGAAAAGGGAACCCTCCTAACTGTTGGTGGGAATGTAGTTGCAGCCATTATGGAAAATAGTATGCAGATTCCTCAAAAAACGTAAAATAGACTTACCATATGATCCAGGAATCCCACTTGTGGGCATATACCCAGAGGGAACTCAAATTTGAAAAGACACATGCACCCCAATGTTCATAGCAGTACTATTTACATGGAAACAACCTAAATGTCCATCAGTAGATGACTGGATAAAGAAGTTGTGGTATATTTACACAATAGAATGCTACTCAGCCATAAAAAAGAATAAAATAATGCCATTTGCAGCAACATGGATGGACCTGGGGATTGTCATTCTATGTGAAGTAAGCCAGAAAGAGAAAGAAAAATATCATATGATATCACTTATATGTGGAATCTTAAAAAAAAAAAAAAGACAAATGAACTTATAGTTAACAAATCAGAAACAGATTCACAGGCATAGAAAACAAACTTATGGTTACCAGGAAGGGAAGTGGGTGGGTGGCAAGGGATAAATTGGGAATTCAAGATTTGAAGATACTAGTAACATATAAAAAATAGATAAACAACAAGTTTATATTGTATGGCACAAAGAACTATATTTAGTATCTTTTAATAACTTATGGTGAAAGAGAATATGAAAACAAATGTATGTATGTTCCTATATGAATGAAGTATTGTGCTGTACACCAGAAACTGATGCAGCATTGTAAACTGACTATATTTCAAGAAAAATATATTTAAAAAATCAATATTATGTTCTTTTGAGAAAGCAAACACTTGAGTAGATATACATGCCTGCTTTCCCTAGATTCTCAAAAGGATCATTTCAGAAGGCATATGGTAAGTTAGCCTGACCCTTGGATATCATTTATTTTCCCAACTTGTAGAGAAAGCAGAACTATTTTAGTCAGCAGAAGTTACCAGAAAGCTATTTCCATAACTTTTATGTATGCTAGAATGAATTAAGAAATCCTACTTTAATTAGATAATACACCAATAAAATGAAACCCTTGATATACAGTATTTATTTAGATCAAATAATAAAATATGAATTGATAAGTTTGTGTTGTATAGTGCACAATTAGACCAATTTTATTTTTATCAATGCTTTTCTTAAGTTAATGCAAAACTCCATCCCCTTTTTTTCTGGACTGATATGCAGTCAACGTATTTCACACTTGGTACTACTTGGGAAGTGCCGGTAGAGATTTAAAAAAAAAAACAACAACAATTTAATACAGCATTTAATAATCTGTGGTGATTTACAGTGAAATGTTATGTCTGTCCTGGTATTTCCTCCAATAGACCTTTTAGGGCAACTGTAGGAGAGGATGGACAGCAGTATGTGTCTATCCTCTCCTCCTCTCAGTATGTGACTGGCTCTCATGCACCTGGTTTCTTATCTATGGCAAGAGACAAACCTGTCAGTTATTTTTGAAATTAAAGACAAAGATTCAGTGAAACTAGTACTTTTGTATTCGTTTATGAAACATTATTAAGAATCATGCTTAAAATCATCTATATTTAAGGCACTAATTTGGAATTAATTAATGTAATACTTATAACCTACTAAACTTTTAAAATTATACATTTATGGCAGAAATCAAGATGATAGTGTAGAAGGATGTGAAGCTCACCTCTCCCCATGAACACATCAAAAATACATCTATATGTGGAACAATTCTCACTGAAAACTAACTGGAAACTAGAAAAAATACTTCTGTACAATCAAGTCTATAAGAAAGGTACACATGTAACTGGGTAAGAAGGGAAGAAAAGCAATCAGGTCAGAACCTGTGCCCTAGGAGGGGACTCAGAGGAAAAGGCAGATGGTACTGGTGGACACTTGCCCTAGAGAGTGAGTAATTTGAGTCACAAATGGGGCATCCCATTTCTGGGGTCCTACAAGACATTACATCCAAAAAACAGAAGAATATATATTCTTTTCAAGTACACATGAAACATTCCCCAGGATAGAGTATATGCTAGGCTATTTACAATAGTCAAGATATGGAAGCAACCCAAATGCCCATCATCAGATGAATGGATAAAGGAGTAGTGGTGTATATGTGTGTGTGTGTGTGTGTGTGTGTGTGTGTGTGTGTGTGTATATATGTGTGTGTTTGTGTGTGTGTGCATATGCACATAAACACATGCACACATATATACACATAATGGAATACATTACTCAGCCATAAGAAATAATAAAATTCTGCCATTTGCAGCAACATGAATGGACCTGGAGAATATCATGCTTACTGAAATAAGTCAGAGATAGACAAATACTATATGATATTCACATATTTGGAATCTAAAATAAATAATACAAATGAATGTATATGCAAAACAGAAACAGACTCACAGATATGGAAGAAAAACTAGTAGTTACAAAAGGGAGAGGGAAGAGGGAGGGAAAAGGTAGGGGTATGGGATTAAAGAGATGCAAACTACTATGTATAAAATAGATAAGCAACAAAAATATATTGTATAGCACAGGGAATTACAGCATTATATTATAATAACTTAATGGAGTATAATCTGTAAATAAATATACTGAATCACTATGCTGTATACCTGAAACAATATAATGTAGATCAACTATATACTTCAACTGAAAAATAAATTTATACATTCACCTTCTAAATATTAAATTTAAATGATTTAGGAACATAGGAGAGTCATGTCACAGATAAAAACACAGCAAAAAATACAGGTACAAAAAGTGTACTCCTTATGTTTAATATTGAAAATTATCATATAAAGTCTGATATTCTTGGCTTTCCTCTCTAAAAGCTATTGTGATTAAAATACTTTATATATGACTGGTCTTGATTATTCTAAATGTTAAGTTCACAGAATTCTGCCTTATATTGTATATAATCAACTCTCCAAAAATATTTATATTCTTGAGATTTAATTTTGATAAATTAAAATAAATGTCTTTGATGCTTTATTTACCTGTTTTAAACTTCATTTTTCTAACCCTAGGCAACATATCATCTCTATATTTTGTCAAATAGTACTTCCAAAGTAATTTTTAAAAACACCTCCTTGAGCAAAAGGATTCTGGGAATCCAAGAGTGAAACACCAGGAATGACTCCTCACCTGGTCAACAACCTCACTGTCAGAATCTTCCCAATGTAACCACTGGAACTCTGTAGTCTTTTGAAAGCTCACAACTTTCAGGGGAAAATTATTTTGGTCAATTTCGACTCTTTATAACAGCTACCCACTCTCTGCTGTCCAGCCCTGTGGTAGGCAGCTGTGTACATGTTCCTGGAGAGATCTGCATATAGCTTGTTAGAGCCAGGCTGGGCAAAAATTTCCCTGTTTTTCAAATATTGGAGACCTTTGTTCTCATCACCCATTGCTCTTCTGATCATAAAGATGCAAACACAGGGGCAGGCCCCCACTTTCACACACTGGGCCAACCTCCTATTGAAAGCTCCTTTTTCTCTGGCTAAAGCAACTTCCAGGAGATTTAAAGGGCCAGAACCCTCTCCCTCTTTATTTTTTCTCCTTTTCTTTGCTCAGGGGCCAGCTTAAAGACTAGGAAATTCTAAACCAACTGCATGCACTGAGGAAATTAGAAAGTCACCATCCATGCACAAACAAAGGCACAGATAAAAAACCTGAGAAAATTTTAAATTAATTCTTCAGGTGATCATTGTTTTAGGTAGTCTCTGCACTGAGAAAAAACAAAACAAAAGAAAAAAAATCATCAAACTCTAGGGAAAGAGAAATTCAATTTCTATAGTTATAAAATTATTAGATTCAAATTTCTAGTTTTCAACAAAAAAGCACAAGGCATACAAAGAAGCAGAAAGTTGTGTTTCCTTTCCTCAAAGGAACAATAAGCCAATTGAAACTGTGCCAGAGAAAGGCCAGATGGCAGACCTACTGAACAAAGACTTTAAAACAATTGTCTTAAAGGTGCTCAAAGAACTAAAGGAAGACAGAAAGAATGTCTGTTAGGGGAGTACTTTGAACAATTTTATGCCAACAAATTAACCTAGATGAAATGAATAAATTCCAAGAAACACAAAACCTATTAAGTCTGAATCACAAAGAAATAGAAAACCTGAGTAGACTTATAACTAGTGAGGAAATCAAATTAGTAATCAAAAACCACACAACAAAGAAAAGCCCTGGATCTGATGGTTTCACTAGTGAGTTTTACCATACATTTAAAGAAGAGTTAATAACAGTCTTTTTCAAAATTTTCCAAAAAATTGAAAAGGAAAAAAAAATTACCTAACTCATTCTATGAAACCAGGATTACCTTGATACCAAAGATAGACAAAGATGCTACAAGAAAAGAAAACTATAGGCCAATGTTCCTTATAAACATTAATGCAAAAGTTCTCAACAAAATACTACCAAAATGAGTTTCACAGTATATTAAAAGGATTATACACCATGATCAAGTGGAACTTATTCCTGGAATGCAAGGATGGTTCAATATACAAAAAAATGATCAATGCAATATATCACATTAACAGAATGGGTGAAAACATCATAATCATCTCAACTGATGCAGAAAAAAAAATAACATGAAACAAAGTCCAACAAACTTTCATGATAAAAACACTCATAAACTAGAAACAGAATGAAACTACTGCAACATAATACATACTATAAATGAAAAACCCACAATGAGTACCATACTTAATGGTGAAAGCACAAAAGCTTTTATCTAAAATCAGGAGCATGAGAAGGTTGCCCTCTTAATCACTTTTAATTAACTTAATACTGGAAATCCTAACAACAGCATTTAGGCAAGAAAAAAACACTAAAGGCATCCAAATTGCAAAGGAAGAAGTAAAATGATTTCTGTTCACAGGTGATATCACCTTATCTTTTACTAAGAAAACCCTAAAAAAGACTAAAGAAAACTGTTAGGACTAATAAATAAATCAAACCAAATAGCAGGATACAAAATCAACACACAAAAATCAGTTCCATTACTATGCAATGAGTAAACAATGAACTATACTAACGAATAATCTGAAAAGGAAATTAAGAAAACAATTCCATTTTAAATAACATCAAAAAGAATAAAATACTTACTAACTTAACCAAGAAGATGGAAGACTTATATGATGAAAACTACCAAACTTTGCTGAAAGAAATTCAAAGCAGATGTAAAGCATAACTTGTATTCATGAATTGGAGGTTTCAATACTGTTAAGATATCAGTAATATCCAAAGGAATCTACAGATTCATGCCATCTCTATCAAATTTTCAATGATGTTTCTTTGCAGAAATAGAAAAAGCCATCCTAAAATTCATGTGGAATCTCAAGTGACCCTGAGTAGCCAAAACATTCTTGAAAAAGAACTTAGTTGGAAAGTTCACATTTTCTGATTTCAAAACTTAAAAAAAGGTAAAGTAATCAAAAGTTATGGCATAAAGATAAATATAGATTAATGAAATAGAGATCCCAGAAGTAAATCCTCATATATATGCTCCAATGATTATTGACAAGAGTGCCAAGACCATTCAGTTTCAACAAATGACTGGGGAAACTGGATGTTCCTAGGCAAAATAATGAAGTTGGGCTCGTATTAACACCTTATCTATAAATTAACTAAAACAAATAAAAAACCTGACTGGAAAAGGTAAAACTTTTGTAATCTTGGGCAGAAAACATAGGACAAAATCTCCATGACATTTGGTTTGTCAAGGACTTCTTGGATATGACAGCACAGACATCTTTATGGACTTTTTGAAAATTAAATGTTATGCATCAACAAACATTATCAATAGCATGAAGTCAAACTATGTAACAGGAGAAAATATTTGCCAATCATATCCAATAATAAATTATTATACAGAACATATAAAGAACTTCTAAAACTTAGTAACAGAAAATAACCTGATTCCAAAATGAGCGAAGAACCTGAGTAGCCATTTCTACAAAGAAGATATACAAATAGCTAATAAACACAAGAAAAGATGTTCAACAGAACTATTCACTAGGGAAATCAAAACCACAATGATATACCACCTCATATCCATTAGGAGCACTACTATCAAAAAACCAGAAAATAACACATGTTGGTGAGGATGTGGAGAAATTGAAACCCTCATGTACTCTTGTTGGGGATGTAAAATGGTATGGCCACTATAGAAAAAATACTCTGCTTTCTTAAAAACTTAAAAGTAGAATTACCATATGATTCTACTCCTGGCATACACCAAAAGTACTGGAAGCAGTATCTCAAAGAAGTATTTGTACACCCATGTTCATAGCAGCATTGTTCACAGTAGCTAAAATGTGGAAGCAACCCAAGTGTCCATTGACAGATGAGTGGATAAGCAAAATGCTATATACATACAATGAAATATTAGCAAAAATTAAGAGAACTGTGACAAGGACGAACCCTGAAGATAGTAAAATTAACTGATTACAAAAAGATAAATACCACATGATTTCACTTACATGATATACCAATAGGAGTCAAAAATCATAGAGACAAAAAGTAGAATGGTTGTTTTAGAGGCAAGAGGAGGGGAAACTGAAAAGTTAACTGTTTAATGAGTATGGCATTTTGTTTGCAAGATAAAAAGAGTTCTGGAGATGGATAGTGATAATGGCTGCATATTCATATGAATGCACTAATATCACTCAACTACACTTAAAAATAATAAAGATGATAACTTTTATGTAATATATATTTTACCAAAGTAAAGATTGAAGAAAAATGGAGTCATACAAAATTTTACGTATAGTGAGAATCTTTTTTTCATCTTATTTAAAAGATTAGTATTGTAAGAATAACATCCTTTTGTTTTACACTGTGCCAAAACTTAAAGCTTTTTAATTGTCTTTTCAGTTTTCAAAACTTGGGCAACAGACTGTAGAAGGGTCAGGGTTCAAAATGACAAGCACAATGATCTGAGATAAAATTAAGACATGCGTTTGCTTTGAAACTCAGTGTCTCATTAGGGCACATATTTGAAGTAAACCACAACTTGCCTACCAAGTATGTGCTCATTGCAGTTATATCCCAATTTTCTAACCCAAATGAAGCATATTAGTAAGATTCAACCTGGCAAAATCTGTATATTTAGCAGTATTTAGGCAGTTACTGAAAAACTCCGTATTTTCACTAAACAAAGTTTTGAGTCCAAAACTAAACTGAGGAAATCAAACTTACACATCCAACTAAGAGTTACTTAAGATTAAAGTTCATAACTCCAAATTCCCAGTGTTGTAATTTCTTCCCCAAATTACACTGCCTTCCAACAAGCAGTGATTTTAGCTTTGGTGGATGGTGAAGGTATATGGGAGATGTAACTGCTGCAATTCGACTATGGCAGCACATTCCAGTGTCAATTTTAGCACTCCTTACGGTTTCTTACAAACAGCCTTCATTTGCATTTACAAGGTCTCTCCTTATTTCCTGATGGGCTCTGGTGGGAACTAGTACCCCTTACTCAATAGATTATTTAAAAATAGGAATGATATGGCTATTTCAAATTATTTTCAATACAATTAAAAACTTAGTGATAGTAACTTTGATTAGTTCAAGTTTGGAAATACACATACTACTTGACCTGTAACATAGTGCTTTAAAAACCAGTCTTCGTGCCTATACATTTGGTTTCAGATCCTAACTCTTCTGCTACCACCTACCCTTCCATGAACAATTTGTTTAATTTTATCTAAACATCAGTTTCCCGTAAGTAAAATGGATAAAAATCCTGTCTGATTCATAGAGTGGTTATGAGGTGTACATATATATCATCTTGAGCACTGTGCTTGGAATAAGGAGAGTCCACAACTCTCAGCTTTTATTGTTTACTAATTACTGACGGAGATATTAAATTATTGAGTGGGAAAAACTCTCATAACAGCATATTTTCCATTTAGTAACAATGAAGTAACAGCAGTAACACCATACTTTTCTGCCTTCTTTTCCCTTTGTGTAAGACTCACAGCGTATTTTTCGTAGTACTTTTTATTCCAGTTTAATTTTTTCTGACATCAGCTTCATCAGCAGTAAGAAAGAGTATGAGCTCCTTAAAACCCAGAGCTGTTAAGATTTTGCTTAGTGTATCTTAAGGCTGTAGGACAGTGCCTAAACGAATTTTAAGCATTCAGTAAAGTTTTGTTAAATAAGTGGTTTCTATTTGTGTAACATTTTCCACTTATTAATTTACCAATGTGCTAAAAGAATTGTTTTATATACTTTTTATCTTCCTTGATTTCCAAGAGAAATAAATACCACATAGTATTAAAAACAGCTCTCTGGTCCCCACAACCCCCTATTTATGATGCAAACACTTTCTACTCTTTTATCTTGTCATTGGCTTCTGTTTTAAAGCCTCCATACAGCTAAATATTATCATATGAATACTTCTTAAAACCACCAGTTCTAGAAATGTTTTAACTGCCTACAATTGAAGGTAAGCATTTGTCTGTCTGATATATTACACTGCATCACCGAATCCATCACACAATCATGCTCACACACACTAATACAATATCTATAGTCTACAAGTTGGAAGTAGTTACTTTGTTTTGTTTATAGTATTATTTACTGTTTACATTAAGACTATATAAATGTTGTGTGTAGCCTAGCCTCATAGGATTCAATCATCTTATCTTTTCTTGAGCAAACTGATTTCCCTGAAATTAATAGTTATCTAACTTCGCATTTGCTTAGCCTTTTATGTACTTACCATAAATTCAGCTATAAATACTCCTTCCATCAAGTTATCTACATCTCCTTTCAATATGTTAAAATACAAAAGTATTTCTCAATGTCATCTTCTTGGAGATACCCGGTACTATCTGAAATACTCATTTTGGAAGGATATCTTTTTTTCTTTTTTTGCAAAGCTATTCAAGATTTTTTTCTTAAACTTCATCCCAGTGAACTCTTTAACGTCTCTATTGTATTCTGAATCCTATGTCTTCGTCTCTTTGTTTACTAAATGTTGATGGAGGATCTCCAAAATAAGCTTTCTGAGAAAGGATTTATGTAGGTAAAACTTTTGAGATCTTACATGTAAGAAAGTACTTCTTATTCTACCCTAAATTGAATTGATAACATGGTTGTATATGAAATTCTAGGTTGAAAATCACGTTTGCTAATTTTAAGTCACTGTTTCATTGTTTCCTAGCTAGTGTTGCTACCGAAAAATCCAAATACATGTTGATTCCTGATCATTTCATGTGGCCTTCTCCATTTTGATATTCTAGCATTTTATATGACCCAAATTCTGAAAATTACTGATGATATGCCTTGGGGTTGGTCTGTTTTTAAATATGGTGCTGGGTACTCCACAAATGCTTTCAATCTGGAAACACATTTCCCAGTTTTACGAGATACACCAAATTATACATTCAGTGATTTTCTTCTCTTCCTTCCTGGTATTGACAGTATTTGGATATTACACTCCAGGCTTAAATCTTTCATTTTCCTGTTTTTTTTCCTTCTATATTATCCCTCTCGTTTTGCATTTTTTCTGTGTGTGCATGTGTTTCTCTACTTTAAAAAAGATTTTTTTAAATTTACTTTTCAATATTATAAATATTTTATTTTCATTTTTTTGCCAAAAATTAAGTTTTAATTACTGAAATGTCTTTCGTATTCTATGCTTACTTTCTCTTCATTCTCTTAAATTTTATGTATAATTTTTCATGGTTATATTTTTTATACGTCTTAGGTTATTGTTGCTAATGATACATATTTCCAGTCTCTCTGTATAGTTTTGCTTCCTCTAGAATTTCTTATTTTCCTGTGATGTTCTCATTTTGATCTTTCACACTAGATGCTTTCCTTAGTGTCTGGGTGCATTTAGCTGTCTTCTCACATTAGAGAAGTAACCATGAGAAACTGCATTGTATGCAGAAGATTGGCTTACTGACTGTGGGTTTCACTGTGAAGTGAACTGGTTGGTCCATCTGATGGTTAACCACTGACATCAGTATCTTTTGATCTTTATTTTCTGATGAGTCTAGTCCCAGAAAAGAATCTTGCATCCTCTACCTAAGATAGTATTAGTCAACTTCCTGGGTGCCAGAACAGAAGGAAGGAGACGGATTTCAGCATTTAGTAAGTACATTTTCCCTCAACTGCCCTGTTTTAGTAGAGCAACTCCCCCTTATGAGAGGTTTAGGTGCCTCTAGTAGAGACAACTTCTGTTGTTCTTCCTTCAGCAAGAACACTCGTCTTCTGGAGTTCGTACGTGTATTTGAGGGAAGGGGCAGTTACCTCCCTCTCCAGAGAAGGGCAGGGGATCTGGGCCAGGAGTGGGTGAGGAGTGGAGGATTCCACTAGATTTGTAAACAGACTTTCTCTCCCATCTCCTGTTGGGATGATCGATTTTGCTGTGACATTCTCAGGCTGCTTCTCAGCTTTCCCCATTGTTGATTTAGGCTACTGAGTCAGGGATGACGTATTTCTGCTGTGCTTCTCAGCTTCCAAATTGTGTTTCCTGTCACCTTTTCTCCCATTCTCTTAGTCCTTGTGGGTAGAAATAAATAAAACACTTTACTATCCTTAGAGTGGGAGTTCAGAGGAATTAGAATAAAGAGTATATACTTAATCTTTCAACTTTAATCTAAGAAAATATTTATATACAATTTTCCAGTTAGTCAAAGGGACCAAATATTACTGTCAGCAAACTAATTTGAAAAAAAAAAAAGAAAAACAGAGTAGTAATAAATAAGGAATAAAATTATTTGAAAATCATAGCTAAATTAATCTCCGGCAGCTGTGGTAACAAATCACACAGACCAGGTGGCTTTGGAGAGAAATTTGTTCTCTCATTGCTCTGGAGGCCAGAATTCCAAACTCAAGGTGTTGGTAGGTATATATGCCCTCCAGAGCCTCAGGGAAGAGTCAGTGCCCTGCCTCTCTCCTCACCACTGGTGGCTATTCTAGGCATTCCTTAGCTTTCAGATGCTTCACTCCAATCTCTGCCTCCCTCTTCACAGTGCCTTCTCCTCTTTGTCTCTGTGTTTTCTCCTTTCTTTCTGTCCTCAAACCCTTTTTCCAAATAAGGCAACATTCAGAGATTTTTAGGGACTAGTGTGGGAATATACCTTTGGGAGGGGCCACCATTCAACCCACAACTATTGAAAACTGTGTGTTTTCCCTCCAATTTTTTTTTCTAAATCAGGAACACGAAATTGGATGTATTTTTAAAAAATATACTTAGTGTATAAGATATATCATATAGAATCTTTTTCTACTACATAAATTTCAATTGTAAAAGAGGTAAACAAGAATGGATGCACAGAATAAGCTACAAACTGAATCACCTATTTACTAATGCATAAGAAAATGATAGTAGCACCCAACCCAGCGTCTTAGGACAGATGATATTTACTGTGTGTGCAATGTAGCAAAACAATACAAGATACGGAACTGACACAGTGCTGTGCTCATCAAACATGGTTCACAGAGCACATACTACTAAGACTTGACATCGTATCTAAAGTAGGCAGAAAATTATTCCTCTGAAACTGTGAAAAACAAGCTCAAGTACTATGTGATGTATAGATTCAATCATCTCAATTACTCTAATACCATTAGAAAATAATTTGGCTTAACTAGCAACTGTGTAACTTTGCTTCTTTTTAAAATAGGAGACAATCCACAGGAAAACACTCAATGGACAAGTCTGGGCTGCTGTAATCTAGACAGGACTGTGAATAAAGACAGGATCTGGTGCTCTGATTAACCTAAAACAAATATTATTAGCTTTTATTTTATATTTAGCTCTCAGAGATCTTTTAATTCTTTTAGTATTTATCAATATTTAATATTTATATAATTGGGTATTTTACATGATAATAGAATGGTTTTTAAATTTAGACATAGAACTCGGTGTTTATGCAGCAGGTTTAAAATGCTAATACTTCTTTATGGCATAAAAGATTTGCTGATTCAAAAGCAATTACAGTTCTAATTTATTACCATACTATTCCAGCAGTGAAATCCATTTTCTTATATACTGACATTTATATTGACGCCTGACTGTTGGTTTAATTAATGTTAAGCTGTTAACAGAACATCAACTCTGCATTGTCTTTCTGGATAACTTGTCTAGGTTTGTATGGTTTGTCAATTCAACTGGTCAATTCACTGTGTGCCACCAGTGAATAATATTGCTGAATGGATAATCTAATTCAGTCATTAAAAGAAAACCTATCCTGCAATCAATATAGATCTTTGCCTTTTATAACAATCAAGTCAGTTTTACTTTGATGAAGGATATTGGTTAGGGATTTGTCCTAAAGCTATTACGAGAAGTCTAATAAAGCGATAACCTAAATAAATTCAGTGTTATTTTTCTTTTACGTAAAAGAAGTTCAGGCAGCCTAGAGACTGCATAGTGATCCCTCCCAGCTTTCTCTTTGGCAGCACTTGTCTGGCTGCTCTCAGGCACCTGCCAGAGCTTTAGCTCATGTTGGTCACGTTTCAGGCAGCAGGATGGTACAGAATCAAGCAAAGGACCCAGGAAACTTGAGTCTGTTTTCCTGTTAAGGCACTTTTCCTGAAGTGTTACACAATAACTCCTTTTATGTTCTATGGACTAAAAACATGTCACATGACTAACTCATCTTGCAGGGCTGCCTGTAGAAGGCAGAATAATGGCTCCCCAAGGATATCCACATCTTCATACCAAGAACCTGTGAATCTGTTATCTTATTTGGCAAAAGCTTCTTTGCAGACGTGATTAAGAGTAAAGACTTTGAGATGAGGAGATAAAACCTGACTACTAGAGTGGGCCCAGTCTAATCTCAAGTCCTGAAAAACTGAGAACCCTACCCAGCTGGGGGGAGAGAAAGAGAGAAAGAGATGAGAAAAATGCAGCCTGCAGTTGCTGACTTTAAAGCTGGAAGGAGGCGGTCATGTGCCAAGGACTGTGGTAGACATCTAGAAGCTGGGCAAGGCCAGGGAGTGGATTTGCCTCTAGAGCCTCTAGAAATGGCTACTGGGCACCAGCATTTTGCGTTTAGCCTGTTGAAACCTACACTAGACCTACACTACCACATGACTGTAAGATACTAAACGTGTGCTATTTTAAGCCATTAAGTTTGTGGTAATTTGTTCTGACAGAAATGGAAAACTGAGAAATAACTTTTTTTAGTGTGGAGGATTAGTGCCCCAACAAAACAGGACTTCCTGGGATACAGAAGACGTAGCAAATGGGTATTAGATTGCATTACTCCAATCTTACCAACCTTTCTCCCCTCACACCACCTCTAGTGAAAACCAAAATAATTAGAGTAAACTGGAATCCCAGCCAATCTGAGATGTTACCAATCTGGCAGGTGAAAATCCATACTCTAGGTAATATTAGTCAATAATATTCAATATTCTAAGGTTTTTAATATTTATCTTTTAGTATTGTGAATAAGTAAGTATCTGCACTAAAATTACTAAGAGACAGTTTTAGTTTCAGATTTTCATGATTGGTACTCTCTTTACCTGGGATCTTTTATGTCTCACCTTTCACGTCTTTAAGATCTCATTTTAAATACTTTCTTTGCCAGGAAGCCTCCCTTGACCGCCTTGAAAGATTTAATTTACCACAGCCCCTCCCATTTCCATTTTATTCCTGTCACAGAACTAGTAACTCTTACATCAGAAGTTACCTTATTCATTGAACTTTTTGCTTACTTCTTTTCCTGCTGCCCCTAAAAGAATGAATTTTATCAGGCTGGACTCATCATCTGTCTAGCACACTCCTGTATCCAAAATATCTAGAACAACGCCTGGCACTTAACACGCACTCTAAGATTTCTCTGAGTTAATGAAAGCCCAAAGTAATTTAAATTCACATGATGAGTGCATGGATTTTAATTATTTAATGTATGTGAAAATCATATAGTTGATATTGTATTAGTCAATAAAAATATACTAGGTGCCGTAACAGAAGTATGAGCTACAAGTATGAGTCAGGCAACATTTGATAATGATGTCTTTTGACTGCATCCAAAAATTGATAGGAGTAGAATGGACTAAGCTTATTCTAAGCAGAAGAAAAGTATATGGAAAGGCAAAAAAATCCTGACATGGTCTAAAGAAGCAGTCCTCAAGTTTTAATGCTCATGTGCACCACCTGAAATGTTTCTTAAAATGAATATCCCTGATGACTCATCAGACGTTTTAAGAAATCAGACCCCACTGAGAAACTGATCTAAGAAGTTTAAAAAAAAATGGTGAGCAGCAACTAAAAAGTCAGTAGATTTTTATAAATATTATGGAGTTTTTATCTAAATGGAAAGATATACAGAATATAGGATATAGAATTGTTTCAAGAAGAATAACTGGACTGAAATAACAAAATTATGGGACAAGGCAGAGTTCAGAGACATTTCTGTGGTACAATCAATAGCTGTGATGGCTAACTGGATGGGGGGAGAAATGTATAATTTTGAGGCTATTGACAAGTTTTCCTCTGAGGGGAAAAAAAGGCACTACAGGTGGTTGAAAAGGAAAGAGAAAATTTACTTTAAAAAAGCTTGGTTATTTAGCAGTGCCTAACAGTTATTTTGGGCATGGTTACCAAAAACAAACAAACTACATATTTTAGTTTTATAACAGTGTGTAATGGTCTCTGATATTAAATTTGGGTTGGTTCATATGAATTGCTTTGAACAACAGGACAGTAACAAACTTGATGCAAGTGAAGGCTTGAGAAACACTTGCACATAGGGGTTTGTTCTCTTAAAAAGTACCCTGGATTCTCCTTCTTGGAATTTAGCTACCTTGCTGTGCGAAACCTAACAGCAACACGGAAAAGCCATGTGGAGGAGAACCAAGGCTCTGACTGAAGACTGAGCTTTCAGTCAACAATGGGTATCTATTTACCAGACAACAACTGGTAAATAAGTGAGCCACCCTAGAATTGTATTCTCCCACAGACACAAAGGATCCTTATTGTTTTAAGCCTCCAAGTTTTGGAATGGTTTGCTCTGTAGCAGTAGCTGACTGAAGCAGAAATTGGTATCTAGAAGTTGGGTGACGCTAAAAGCAAACAAAAACATGTAATACTGGTTTTTGGACATGAAAGGTGGAGGGGTAGAATGGATATAAGCTATAAAGACATTGATGAGAGCTGGAAGTTCAGTGCAGAATCTTTTATCGCAAACTGGAGAAAGTGTAACTTGTGACATGTAGAGGAAGACACTGTGACAACAGCTGTCACCTGCAGTAACGTGGAAGACAGTCAGTGTACTCAGTAAACCTGTTTATCTGGTTAAGATTAAGAGGCAGAATTGTGAATGGTTTCCTTTACCAAGCATAATAAAGTAAGTTTAGAGATAGATGCATTAAAGAAGAAACTGCTCAGTTTTCAAACAGACTCTGGAGGAAAACATTTTACACCAGAACTGTCTGGGCTGGGGAGTAACACTGCTTTTCATCCTCACCTTCTGCAGCTGACAAAGGAAACCCAAAGCTTCTGCAGGTCTCAAAGATCAAACCCTGACTTAAGATGAATGCAAACACAGAACCGTAAGGTCCTTCGCTGCAACCTCAGAAAGATTCAGGGGCAGTGTCTTACATGAACCTTCACTCCTAAAGTGGAGGGGGGCTTATCCCTAAGAGATCTGTGGGTGATCTTCTGTCTAATGAGTGAACCCCAAAATGATTCACAGGGAATCCCAAATGTTTTCGAATGCAAAGTCTTCACAGAAGCATTTGCTCAGATGAAAAGTGTGGAGACAGTTGAAAATGAAAAGATACCTTTGGGTCTCCAGTTGTCTTCCTACCTTTTACAAAGAGGAAGCCGACTGAGAAAGTTACTTACCCACAAACATGAGCTCTTTCTTATGGAAAAGGAAGCATAACTCAGAAGGTTGGTTCAGAAATCCCCAAGTACCGAAAAAGTCCACTTCCGGGAACAAACCTTGGCACTAATTGATGTGCATTTCCTGCCTCCAGAAGAAACTGGTAATGTGCAATGCTATGGAGCAGTGATTTCCAGGTGCCACTGATCCACTCCCTTCTTTAGAATTCACTTGTCTATTTAAATTATTCTATCTCTGCTTCACCTTTATTATGTTGCCAGCATCTCATTAGTTTATAGGTAGGTAAAGACAGAAAAGATATATAAGAACTTCTGGTAGAAAAGAACTGTACTTGAAAAGTTGCGCCTGAACAATTGTGCCCAGATGACTTCATTGGTATCTAGACCTGATTCAGATGAAGAGATTCTGTATCTTAAATCTGAGCCTGATTTTGTAATAAAAAAGGTAAGTGCATTTTATGCACTATGACAAGAGGTAGCAAAGGCAGACTGTGGACGTCTTTTACGTTGCTGACTCCCAATGAACTCCACTTCTTAGTATGCACATCCTTGTGTGTACACCCTTAACCTTGAGTCAGGGCATACATACCCTGTGATTGTTTTAATCAAGAGAATACAATAGAGAAGTTATGCCATGTCAGTTCAATCTCTAAGCCCTTAACCTTGAGTCAGGGCATACCCTGTGATTGTTTTAATCAAGAGAATACAATAGAGAAGTTATGCCATGTCAGTTCAATTTCTAAGCCTTGAGAAGCTGGAATCTTCGGCTTTTAGGAACTCTGAATCATGATGTGATAAATGCAGGTAAACTGGCTGAAGACACCACATGAAGAAGTCACATGGAGAAGGAGGGTCTCTGAGACTAATAGAAGAGAAAGGTCCAGTCATCCTGGAGTCCAGACTGAATCCAGCCAATCAACCAATTGGTTAAATGAAAAGGAGCAGACCCTGGCAAGACCAACAGATCTGCCCAACTGATTTCAGCCCTAATTGCAGTTTTATGAGCAAATAAAATGCTTCTTGACCCAAGCAACTCAGTGTTATAGTGGTTTATTATTCAGCAATGTATCTCTAAACCAAAATCCAAGTGGAAAATGCTTTGAAAATAAGGGTATGCTGCTAAGACATAGTTGAGGCCAGAGATACAGATTTGGGACCAGCCATGACACCAGCATTTATAGAAGAGCTGATGCCATTTTAGGGGACAATATGGCCTAGGAAAATATGCAGAAGAAAATATAAAATCTAATGGCAGAAAGATAGATATCTCCAATATTTAGGATGCACACATGGAAGATCCACCAAAAGAGATTAAAAACTGTCAGTAATTAGAGAAGACTCATGGAAGCCAAGAGAGAAGTTGATTGTGTCTAGTAAGTACTGAAGAGAGGTCATATATAATTTCAGCTTGTAGGTCTACTGATTTGGCAGCGAAGGGGTCATCAGTGCCTTCCATGTTAGCACTGTCGTCCAAGTGCTGTGAGTAGTGCATGCATTGTGCTAGATTGAGGAAAATGGAGAAGTGGAAGTATGTGTGTGTATGTGTGTTTTGGATAGAAAGTTGATCATGTATTTTAGATTGGCATTAAAAAGGTAGACAAAAAAATAGAAACAATGAAAGACAAGGGGAGGAGTCAAAACGAATAATCAACTATGATCACAGAGTTGTTGGGATCCTTTTTATGCTTGAAGAAGAGAAAAGGACCATCTTTTTCTGAGAAAGAGGGAAAGACTGAGAAATGACAACTACATATGCATACTATCTTAAAAGAAATGTGAGAAAATTAACTTGCTAGTAGATATACAAAGATGTACTGTTTTTTCAACAAAATTAGGCCTTGAATTTATTACTCAATTGAATCATCAAAGACCAAAGTAATCTCATTTATTTTAAAAAATGTCAGGAAAAAAGAAATGTGTATTTATAAAGTTATTTGATACCATGCTACGTTTTGACTCAAAACAGGCAGGTTAATTCTTTTATATTATTTTATCATTAGACATCACTATCTTTTATGTAGAATAATGTATTTTAGAATGATAATCCTTTTGTGGCTAAGCTGATATTATGGCCCATGTTACTTTTCACTCATTATCCAAACTTTGTTTCCTTTTAAATAAAAGCAGAACTTCTAGCATCTGTTAGAGAAATTTGTTTTTCAAGTACTGAGATCAGATTAGAGCATTTTTAATATCCTTATATAAAGTAGTGATTCATTTAAGATCTACATGTTCTTTGCATTAAAAAAAAAGAAAGATAACAGAATATTTCAGTAAGTTACATTAGTTTATCCAGAAGCACTTGAAGAAAAATTCAGAAAATAAGATATTATATAATGTATACTCATTTTTTCTAAATTTCATTTTAGAAGAACAAACCTCATATTGTTTTCTGGATATTCTAAATAGTAACAAAAAAATACACACACACACACACACACACACATTTCTTTTACTGACATTCTAACTAATTTACATTTATCAAGCAGAAGAATTACAAAATTATAAGTCATGCCCTAAATTTTAATTCAGTAAAACAGCAGAATTATACTACAGGGAGAAAAAGGTATTGATTACTTTCCTTGAAATCACATGAATATTTCATTTGCTGTAAAAGACTAGGTAGCAAGAAGTTACTCACTGTAAACTGCAGTCTAAACCAGCAAGGGAAATACCAAATGCCAGAGAAGCGAGTAAGACCTTGCAGGGTAACTTCAGTACAGATGAAGATGTGCACACCCTCTAACACAGCAACTTCACTCTCCAATCTGTGACTTTGAGACAAGTTCACACATATGCACAGACATGCCCACAAATGTTCACTGCAGCATTCCTTGTAAGAATAAAAAAAGGAAACTTTTAAATGTCAATAAACAGAAAAATGAATTGTGTTAGATTCAGCAAAAATGAATAAATAATATATCCTTACACAGAGCAACATGAATACATCGCCAATTCAGCCTGACTAGGGGAAAAAAAAGTGTATAAATGATAT
Organism: Vicugna pacos; assembly: GCF_048564905.1. NCBI lineage: Eukaryota > Metazoa > Chordata > Mammalia > Artiodactyla > Camelidae > Vicugna > Vicugna pacos. The sequence continues at coordinate 66,136,595 of NC_132995.1, read as the reverse complement.
CATTCCTTATATATCCTTTGGCAAAGCTGAAAATGTAAACAATGATACAATATACATACCTATAAGTAAATAGTAAAAATAAAAATCTACGCAGGAATAAGACACATTAATTTCATGAAACTGAAAACATTTGGCAGGTATGGAAGGGGTTGGAAGAAGAAAAAGAAAGAATGTGATAAATAAGGAGAAAATGGGCCAAAACAAATATATTAGCATATTTGCTTCTATCCTATATCTATCTATTGACTGTCTGTCTGTCTGTCTATCTAGTTTCCAAGACAAATACAGCAAATTATTAAGGCTTGAGAAACTTACTTGGTATAAATGAGTATTTGTTATTTTTTCTCCATATGATTTTATATGCTTAAACTATTTCAAAATAAAAAGAAGTAACTATTAGTAAGGTAATAATAAATAAATAAATAAATAAATAAATAAATAAATAAATAAATAGTCACCACAGACCTGGTGACCTTGCACATGCAAGAACTTCTACTGAGACTCAAAAAATAAGCACACATCTCTCAGTTTCTTTCTTAAGTAGTTCTATATATGAAACCAGTTTGACAATTTTTGTATTGAATATATACTTGCTAGTATGCAGTAAGTTGATCTAGTACACAGTTTTTATATGTACACAGCTCAGAGTCTAATGTCAATGTGAAGAAAAATGTCCTGATATGTAACAATCTAAAAAAGGTTCACTTGAATGTTACGATATCCTCCGAGGACTGTGATACTTCAAAGAGAAATGCGATCTCCTTTAACGTAAAGGCCAAGGGTAAAACCCAAACCAAACATGAAGCACTGATTTTCCAGAGAACAGTGAATTAACCCCCTTAGCACTTCATCCAGAAAATGAAAACTATGAATAAATATACTGGTTTGTCACAAACAATGCCATGTCCCCTAAGTAACCAGCCTCAAAAATAATCAGTGCCTCTTTCGTGCCACCACTCTCCTGAGAACTCCCACTACAAAGAAAACGTACAATCCTTATTGTTAGAGTTGACAGTAACTGAGAGTAATGAAAGACAAACCTGAGAACAAATTACAATAGTGTGACAGACAATATAATAAAGTACAAAGTATTATAAAATGAGATAAAACATAGATATAGATGTAGAGGTAGATACAGAGATTACAGGTACGTCTGTCTCGGAAGAAAGCGCTTGGTTTGCTGATGTATACAAGGTTGTTGATTTGAGCATTGTATCTACGGGAATGTTAACTCAGGAAAAAAAGTTTTTAGTTGTCAAATCGATCAATTAAAATAGTTTATTGGATGCTTTTTAGAAAGACAGATTCTTTTTTTCAAGCTGAAACATTATAGCACCTCTGTGTGAACAGTTCAGGAGATTTCAAATACATTTTAATATAATTACAAGTTAGTAATAATAGATTAGAGCATATTACTCGAGAAAATTACAAATCATGGAATGTGATGAGTAATTTCAAAAGGTCAAGTGTTCTTTGTTCATTGATCTTTTACTGAAAATGATCTCTCATATGTTTTAAACTTATTATTAGCTTGCTAATCATAAAATAATCATTTAATAATTTATGCCATATTTTAAGTAAATTAATAAGTAAGACAAGACCAACTTGAATGTATGCCTCAGGATTTTTCATCAACTATTCTTGGAGAAGTCTTCCTGCTTGAATAGCTCTGAAAGACTACCCTAAATTGAAAGTCAGACACGTTAAAGATATTAGTATGATTTTTACTCTCCTAAGGTCAGTCCTTCCTCAACCTCAGCAGCGATGATCTTTTCTAGATCTTGAGTTCGTGCAAGATAATTTACAACGGGAAAAATCATGACCTTTGCATAAATATAAAATGAATATATGTCAGATATCTTACTTAATTCATGCATGAGGAACTAGCAAGGTGCCATATGCTGATTGAAAAATAATTCAACAAGTATGTGCATATATGTGCAATGAGGTATGCCAAAATGAATTTGTACCTGCAAAACTAATATTTTTTTACATGACAGAGGGAGTTATGCACCCCCACTGGACAAAATTAATTTTCATTTCTCAGGAAGAGAATTATTTCCATCATTATTAATTTTCCACAGTGTATCAAATTATAAAATACTTCGAAGACCTTGAAAGATGCAGATCTCCATAGAATCAGATAACCTGATAAATTTTTGCCATTTCAAACTCCTTCACAACGTTTTTCCTGACCAAAACTAGAAAAGACATGGAAATATGTGTAGAAGTTACCTAGAATGTTCTCTTAATTTCCTGAAATAAAGAGAAATCAATAGAAAAATCTCAAAATTGCCTCAATAGACTACGTTGGGTTTAGGATTGTAGCAATCTTGGAAATCCTTTCTCCCACAAAGTGTACCAGAACACAGGGCAGAAGAAAGGTTTTTGCTGTCTCTCTTCTTGCATGTTTTGTTCTCAACTTCCCACTAACTACTCACAGTATCCATGATGTGCAGTGCTGTCAGGTTGGATCAAGGCCATTCTTAGTTTGTATTTTCAATCAAGACTTCATTGTAGCATTGGTTCTGATGGACTGTGAGAAGCCTATGAGCAGGAAGAACTGGGAAGACGGGCGTTACTGCCCTGATACCAAAGATGCCTGCAAGAGAAGAAACAAGCAAGAACACTCAGGCAATTGTCAAGCAATTCTGTCTTAAGGTTTGCAAATCATACTGCTTTAAAATAATGTGAAATCCTCGAGAAAGAATGAAAGAGAAGGAATTCTAAATTCTTCCAATTTTGTCTGAAAAAAAAATGCTCAATGTTCTTTTAATAGTAAGACTCTAAAAATATAACACCTGTTAACACCTGTTATTTTAACAAAGTATGAGAGCTATGAATTAAAGTTTTTATCTATGTAAATTTTTATATAAATATATAGTAAATACATATAGTTTATATGTAAATTTTTTTTAATTTATTTTTTACATTTTTATTGATTCATAATCATTTTACAGTGTTGTGTCAAATTCCAGTGTTCAGTACAATTTTTCAGTCATACATGGACATATACACACTCATTGTCACATTTTTTTCTCTGTGATTTATCATAACATTTTGTGTATATTTCCCTGTGCTATACAGTGTAATCTTGTTTATCTGTTCTACAATTTTGAAATCCCAGTCTGTCCCTTCCCACCCTCTACCCCGCCCCCCCCCCGGTAACCACAAGTCTGTATTCTCTGTCCATGAGTCCATTTCTGTCCTGTATTTATGCTTTGTTTTTGTTTGTTTGTTTGTTTCTGTTTTTTAGATTCCACATATGAGCGATCTCATATGGTATTTTTCTTTCTCTTTCTGGCTTACTTCACTTAGAATGACATTCTCTAGGAGCATCCATGTTGCTGCAAATGGCGTTATGTTGTCGGTTTTTATGGCTGAGTAGTATTCCATTGTATAAATATACCACATCTTCTTTATCCAGTCACCTGTTGATGGACATTTAGGTTGTTTCCATGTTTTGGCTATTGTAAATAGTGCTGCTATGAACATTGGGGTGCAGGTGTCATCCTGAAGTAGATTTCCTTCTGGGTACAAGCCCAGGAGTGGGATTCCTGGGTCATATGGTAAGTCTATTCCTAGTCTTTTGAGGAATCTCCACACTGTTTTCCATAGTGGCTGCACCAAACTGCATTCCCACCAGCAGTGTAGGAGGGTTCCCCTTTCTCCACAGCCTCTCCAGCATTTGTCATTTTTGGATTTTTGAATGACGGCCATTCTGACTGGTGTGAGGTGATACCTCATTGTAGTTTTGATTTGCATTTCTCTGTTTCATATTCTTTTTGATCATTTGTATGTCTTCCTTGGAGAATTGCTTGTTTAGGTCTTCTGCCCATTTTTGGATTGGGTTGTTTATTTTTTTCTTATTGAGTCATATGAGCTGCTTATATATTTTGGAGATCAAGCCTTTGTCGGTTTCACTTGCAAAAATTTTCTCCCATTCCGTAGGTTTTCTTCTTGTTTTATTTCTGGTTTCCTTTGCTCTGCAGAAGCTTGTAAGTTTCATTAGGTCCCATTTGTTTATTCTTGCTTTTATTTCTTCTAGGAGAAAATTTTTGAAATGTATGTCAGATAATGTTCTGCCTATGTTTTCCTCTAGGAGGTTTATTGTATCTTGTCTTATGTTTAAGTCTTTGATCCATTTTCAATTGATTTTTGTATATGGTGTAAGGGAGTGTTCTAGCTTCATTGTTTTACAATGCTGCTGTCCAGTTTTCCCAACACCATTTGCTGAAGAGACTGTCTTTATTCCATTGTATATTCTTGCCTCCTTTGTCGAAGATGAGTTGACCAAAAGTTTGTGGGTTCATTTCTGGGCTCTCTATTCTGTTCCATTGGTCTATATGTCTGTTTTGGTACCAATACCATGCTGTCTTGATGACTGTAGCTCTATAGTATTGTCTGAAGTCTGGGAGAGTTATTCCTCCAGCCTCTTTCTTTCTCTTCAGTAATGTTTTAGGAATTCTAGGTCTTTGATGGTTCCATATAAATTTTATTATGATTTGTTCTAGTTCTGTGAAATATGTCCTGGGTAATTGGATAGGGATTGCATTAAATCTGTAGATTGCCTTGGGCAGTGTGACCATTTTAACAATATTGATTCTTCCAATCCAAGAGCATGGAATATCTTTCCATTTTTTAAAGTCTTCTTTAATTTCCTTCATCAATGGTTTATAGTTTTCTGTGTATAATTCTTTCGCCTCCTTGGTTAGATTTATTCCCAGATATTTTATTACTTTGGGTGCTATTTTAAAGGGGATTGTTTCTTTACTTTCTTTTTCTGTTGATTTATCGTTAGTGTAAAGAAAGGCAACTGATTTTTGAACATTAATTTTGTAACCTGCTACCTTGCTGAATTCTTCGATCAGCTCTAGTAGCTTTTTTGTGGACCATTTAGGGTTTTCTATATATAGTAACATGTCGTCAGCATATAATGACACTTTTACCTCTTCTTTTCCAATTTGGATCCCTTTTATTTCTTTCTCTTGCCTGATTGCTGTGGCTAGGACTTCCAGGACTACATTGAATAGGAGTGGTGATAGTGGGCATCCTTGTCTTGTCCCAGATTTTAGTGGGAAGCTTTTGAGTTTTTCACCATTGAGAACTATGCTGGCTATAGGTTTGTCATATATAGCTTTTATTATGTTGAGATATGTTCCCTCTATACCCACTTTGGCGAGAGTTTTTATCATAAATGGGTGTTGAATTTTATCAAATGCTTTTTCTGCATCGATTGAGATGATCATGTGGTTTTTGTCCTTTCTCTTGTTGATGTGATGTATTACATTGATTGATTTGCGTATGTTGAACCAGCCTTGTGTCCCTGGGATGAACCCCACTTGGTCATGATGTATAATCTTTTTTATGTGTTGTTGGATTCTATTTGCTAAAATTTTGGTGAGGATTTTGGCGTCTATGTTCATCAGTGATATTGGCCTATAATTCTCTTTTTTTGTAGTGTCTTTGCCTGGTTTTGGTATCAGGGTGATGGTGGCTTCATAGAAAGAGTTTGGGAGTATTCCCTCCTTTTCAATCGTCTGGAAGAGTTTGAGAGGGACTGGTATGAGTTCTTCTTTGTATGTTTGGTAGAATTCCCCGGTGAAGCCGTCCGGTCCTGGACTTTTATTTGTAGGGAGGTTTTTAATTGCTATTTCTATTTCCTTTCTAGTGATCGGGTTGTTCAAGTGTTCAGTTTCTTCTTGATTCAGTTTTGGTGGACAGTATGTTTCCAGAAACTTGTCCATCTCCTCTAGGTTATCCAGTTTGGTTCCATATAGTTTTTCATAATATTCTCGTATGATATTCTGTATTTCTATTTTGTTTGTTGTAATTTCTCCATTTTCCTTTCTTATTTTGCTAATTTGTGCTCTCTCTTTTTTCTTCTTTGTGAGTTTGGCCAGAGGTTTGTTGATTTTATTTACTTTTTCAAAAAACCAACTTTTGGTTTGGTTGATTTTTTCTATGGTCTTGTTAATCTCTATTGTATTTAATTCCTCTCTGATCTTTATTATTTCCTTCCTTCTGCTGCTTTTTGGGGCTTTTTGTTCTTCTTTTTCTAATTGATTTAGGTGGTGGGTTAACTTGTTTATTTGAGCACAGCAAAGGCAGTGCTAAGAGGGAAGTTTATAGCGATACAGGCCTTTCTCAAAAAAGAAGAACAATCTCAAATATATGTAAATTTATATTAAAATATATAAAAAGTTTACATAGATATAAAACTTTAATTATATATATAAATATATATAAAACAACACTTTAGTAACTACATACCCATCTTCCCAGTCTTGTCCAGCTTCTTCAAGTCTTCGTCTTTACATTCTCAAAACTTTTTTTTTTGGTAAAGAAAATCTCTGGCACTCAAATTATTATCTAAGAAATGAGCTGGAAGAAACTGTTAAGTAGACAGAACACTGGCCTTCTTTTCTCTTTGCATTTCTGCATTAATACTTCCAGAAGCAAAAACTTGTTTTAATTAATAAGGGGAAAGTTAGGAGGAAGTTGAAAAAGAAAAATTTATTAATATTTTGATGTAGTATTTCCCATTACATTTCTCTTCACTTATGCTATTATCTAAGCACAGTTGAGAAAACCTTTTTTTCTCTCTTCCCTTTGTGTGAAAATTCCTCCTCCTTTTTCTTTTTTTCTCCTCCTCTTCCTCCTCTTTTGATTTCTAAATTTACCTCTCCATAACTACCAGTTTTGCAGTTGCCACCATGGGGTCAACCAAAGCTCCTAGTTGAGAACTAGGTCTACATGAGTTGGAGCTTCTATTATATACATTGATTGCTGTATTGCAACTCCGGTCATTGATCTAATGGTGACGTGGTTCAGAGACCTGTACCTGTACATCTGCATTAAGTAGTAGCTTTATACAAACTGTAAGTCCAGTCAGCACATTTTTAACAACCGCCATCAAAGGTGGGGCAGTCCAAGACCTTCTAAACCTTTACGGGGTGTAACACATACATGTGTAAACATACATCATTTGGGGGGAGGGTACAGCTCAAGTGGTGGAATGCATGCTTAACATACACAAAGTCCTGGGTTCAATCCCCAATACCTCCTCTAGGAATAAATAAGGAAACCTAATTACCCCTCAAATTTTTTTAATTAAGAAATACATTAAAAAAATACATCATTTAAATTTGGCTTGAATTAAATGTATTCAAAAGTTGGGGAAAGTCTGAGTTCCCCAATAAATATGTCATATAAATATATATGTACGGACGTCTGCGTATTACTCACACAGCGATATTCTCTCTCTGTAAATACACAAATATATACCATGATATATGTGTATCTGTAAAATACAGAACAGAGCTCAGAATAGAGCTGCTGAGTCTAAGTAATTAGATACACTTGCTATATGAATCTATTTTGTTACTTAGTTTTGGATAGAAAATAGCAGAGGCGCTGGTACTCTAATGAATATATGCCCTTCTCAAAAATTTTGCACCAATCTACTGCATATCTGAAGATATGGAACAAGAGTTCATTGAATCCAGTGTGGACTGACTTTGGCTGATTGATGGGATTACGCAACTCTGCCCCCTTGTGGTGCTTGGTGGACTCATAGCACCCATCCCCTGTGAATCACGTTTGGAAACAGTTCTTAAGTATCACGGTGCCTAAGCATTAAAATCAAATGCTCAGAAAATATTTTGATTTTTATGGAGCCCAGGAGTACTGGTGGGGGGAATAGAAATCATTTCTGATTAGGGTAGAGAACTGCAAAACAAACAAACAGATTCTCAGTGGCTTTACACATGATTCGTCTCTCACTCAGTGTGCGTATCTGTGTTAGGCAGCCTCCCGGAAGTGATGCAGCAACTCCGGCTTCTCTGTCTCAGGCTGTGCCATCTCCTGGGTCCCTCAAGTTCTCTGCTGGGTGCCGGATCTGGCCAGCAGATGAGGAATAAAGAAAGGAGAGAATTCTGTGGGAAACCTTGGAAGGCCCAAACTTCTAAATCATGTATGTGATTTTCTCCCCCATTTCACTGTCAAAAAACGTAGTCACATAGTCATACCTATCTGCACTGGTGTCTGAAAATTGAGGCTAATTTGTACCAAAAAAAAATAGAGAAATGAGTCTAACCAAGAACTAGCTAGTCTCTGCCTCTCTTTTTACAATTAGGTCTCAGATGTGTACAGATCCCACTAACTGATTCATGACCCTAACAGAAACTAAACTGCAGATACAAACAATGCGTCCCCTTAGAGAAAGTCACTATTAGTGATGTAAGAGGCCAGCAGAAGAGGCCAGACTACAGGGCACTATCCAGATTTGGGAAACAGCAGGGACAGGCTGTCACCCACACCCCTTCCTCAGGTATGCATTCCCACTCCCTTGTCCAAGAGCGCATCACACTGGAATGTGAGGCAAGTCACTCAAATCCCATGAGCTCTCAATTAAGAATGTCTCGGAAAAGCTGGTCAAATGAAGGTGCTGGGAGTAAAATCTTAAGGTATTTCTTTTCCATATAACATGTATCAATATATTAGAATGCAGTTACTACCGTGGGGGTAGGGATAGGGAGGATGTACCATTTGAGGAAAAACAGACTTGCTCTAAAAACAAAAGAAAAAGTGAAAAGGTAGTTAGGTGACTTGATGTCAAATGTGCTGTCTACAAAAAGATAGTCTATCATTGAGTAAACCTTGTCCCATTTATTTTGAAATGGGAATCTCAAAACTAAAATCTTTCTAAGTGCCCTTACTATCCAGCGTATGGTTAAATTTCAGCTTCAGCATCCTCAAGGAAGATACTGGGCACCACGTGGTCCCCCAGACCACTAGCATCTTTTCTACTATTGGGGCAGAGAGAAGGTAGAGGGAAAATACCCTTTTTTTCTAGTATTACCCACGATGATTAGCTGTCTGCTCCTTGCTTTATCTTAAATAATCTTCTCTGAACAGCATCATATACTTGGTTTTGTTGTCTTTTTTTTTTCCTGTTGGTGTTTACTGCTTTTCTGTCTAACCCATACTGCCTCTTTCTGGCAAGTATCTGAACCCTGACTCACTGGTGAGTACATTTGTTAGTTCTTTGGAGTGCCCAGTCCTTTAATTTGGAGGATTGCATCAGGCTTAACTTATTTTTTCCCACTTCTCGTAAGTGGTCCACCCTACAGTCTCTTGTTTCTGGAGTCCTGTCTCCAGAAAACTGCTTTCTTGAGTTGGAACTGTGAGAAGCTATTGTAAGACAGCTGACCTCCAAATCGTCTTTAGCAATGACTGTTCAACTTTCAGGAAACTCATTCAAACGTATCACTTTGACTACAGAAATGTAAATATGCCCTCACCCCTACTCCTATGCATATGACATCTCTTGGGTCCATTATATTTCCTTCGTTCCATTTTCCTAAAGCTCCAGCTGTGATTTCAGAGGACAAATACATTTCAGACAACAGACTATCACACATCCTCCACTTACTCAGAAAGGAGAGGATTTGTTTACCTCCTAAATATTACAGAAAATGAAGCAAAGGATGATACCAAATGCTTTACCCTCACTAAAAGGAAGAGAAGGGCAAAGGGATGGACAGTTCTCCCTTTATTTCAGTCTGTGCCCAAGGAAGATCTCTGTTTGGTCTGTTGTATATAATTTGTACATTTATGGGCCAAGTTCTTTGCTATGGACGTGGACAGTGATTTAACAGGCTGGTGTAATATGCTCAGCTCTGTGGTCATAACAACAGGGTACAATTGCTGCCCCAAATAATCATGGAAAAAGGAGGTGAAGTTTTACAAAGGAAGTGCTCCTATCAGAGGAAAGAGAGATACAATATAAAGAGATAAAATTAAACATCTGTTAACATATAAATAGAAAGAGAATATCTGTACAGACTTACACACAAGATTTCTATATATTTTATATGGTTATATAATAGAAGGGAGGAATAAAAGTATAATAGAAATAGGACTCAACTTGAAAAGTTAGTAGATTTATTTCATATCTTTTCCTGGTTCTGCTGTTAATTCATTCTATGGCCTTAGGAAAATCTTCCCTTCTGTGATCATTTCTCTGTCCCTAAAATCAAGGTTTGGGCTAGGTCAGAACTCAAAGTCAGTTGCCTACAGGGGCCAAGAATATAACACAGACATGACCTCAGCAAGGTAGAGCTATCTATCTAACTGCTTGATTTACATGTGGAGCATACGAAAAGAAAAATGTCCTCTCCTGTTTTCTTGAACTATGCAGCCTTCTAGGTACAGCTGCCATTTTATAAATTTTGAGAATTTGGCAAAGACAAGCTATCCATCCAGCAAATACTCTTATTCTGTTTCACATGGTAAAACTGAAGGAGCTGCAGGCAGGGACCTCAGTTCTCAGCCCCTCCTGCATCTAGGTGAGATATGGGACTTGTTACACCAAAGGAATGTCAGGAGAAAGGGTGTGCATCGCTTCCAGGTCGTGGAACCACGCTTACGCAGAACTTTGAGATGCATGCACTATGTACACCCTTTCCTTTCTCTTCCCCTAAATGGTCACAGATGACCTTGAAGCCTCAGGGGACCTAGAAGTCACAGGAGGAGAGGAAAATGAGTTCCTAAGCCACCATTTGGAAAACACACACACTGAACTATAACGTAAAAGAGAAATCAAATTATTTTGGGTTCAGTCACTTAACATTTTGTTGTTTCTTTCCCACAGAAAGTAACCCTGATCAAACTAATATTAAACATAAAAAGAGAAGAGAGAAATTGTCACTACTGGAAAATACACAGATGTGTGTGATGGTAAATGGCAAGCAGGTGCTTAGCTGCAGTGTCTTTGCGACCACAGTGACTGACAGGGACAATCTTGAACCACAGACCACGTACAGATTTTCTGTTTTTCCCAAAAGAATTTGCGTTGCAGTAATTGTGGATTTTTTGTCTATTTTAATTTTCTAAACAACTAGAGGAGTATTATGCTTTTATATATGCTATTATATTAAAATAAATAAATTATATTAAAATAAAAGTTTGCATAAACAAATGAAGTATTGAATAAATATCTTATGTAAAGGAGTCAGTTGCTAACAGCTCTAGTATATTGCTATCATTCAACAATGCAGATTCTCTTTTGTCAAATTTTCTTTTTTCAACAAAATCTGTAAATATAAATATTTTATGTTGATTCAAAACATTTGAAAACACCCTATAGGCCAAAGAAATCCTTCCTGTGAGTTGGATTCAGCCCATTGGTAGCCAGTTTGTGACCTTCAAATCCTATTATGGATTTTTAAACCTGGATGAGCTAAGCGCTCCTGAGAATCCCTTTGGGAGCTTTATGCTAAATTTTTCTTTTTTTTAATGTTGGGTCTCCTTTCACCCTGTTAATTAGAATCTCTAGGACTGGGGCGCATTAATATATATTTTTATAAAGTTCCTCAGGTGATTTTCATATAACCTGCCTAGAATTAATCCATGAAATAATACTAGGAGTCACTGTATTAGATAACTCCAATTTTTATGTTAAAACTTATATTTTCTGATGTAAAACCTAATAAGAAGCCAGACTGAATTATGATAAAATTTTAGAACCCCCAATAATTTAGAAAAAGAAAGTATTTCTTCCTATTATTTCATTAACATCTTACCTTTTGCATTTCATGAGAATTTCTAGAATTCCTTTCATATTATCAAGAGATGACACATATCTAGCCTTCAGAATATTACTGGGTATTATGATATGTTATAAAGATATTGAATAAATCTATAATATATTCAAGTCAATATCTAAAAAAAATAAATGAAGCTTTATATAAATTAAAGAATGAACACCAGTGTTTTCTAGTGCCTAAACGTAATAGTCACTAGATTTCATCAACTCTCTTTCTTCATCTATGGAACAATTTTTATCCTAACAAAGTTAGAGCAAATATTAAAAGAACATTATTAATATAAAAATAAGACCTACTATCAAATATTGATATAATATTTCAGTAAGTAATTTCTACAAAATTTAATTAGAAAGTTAAAGAAAAATCAATTTATATTTTGTCTCACATTAGGGACCTTTCAGTAATAAATTATATAATATCAAATTATTACCCATGTATTTATTTAAACTGATCATTTCAATTAAATATGTTGACTGAACTGTAATCAATTTGTGCACATTTCATCACTGCACACTGAGTCTGATCCAGTTGTAGCTAAGTGTGAAATATTCACTTATTTAATAATTGTTTATTGAACTACTTGAGGTAGCTGGTCAGTATTCCAAGCACAGGAAATACAAATAAAGATAAACAATTACATTTCCTGCCCTATTTGCATTTATAATTTATCAGAGAAGATGGACACTAGGCCAATAGTTACCTAATGGCTGAATTGCAGTTGTGATGATTGCAAGAAAATAAAGTCCAGTGGCCTGAGCACATATATTCTGGGCAGGGATAGCATATAGCTTGTGAGGTCAGGGAAGATATGTGTAAGGAAATATCAGAATCAAAGGCTGATGATTTATCCAGGTGAAGAGGAAGCAGAGAGGAGCTGAAGTGTGCCGAAGGTAACAGATGATGAGTGAGAGAACGCAGTTAGTAGGAATAACATGTTCTGAAACAAAGGTGTATACAATCTTGATTTTCATGATGAGGTTAAAGAAAACCCTCTACTATGTTTTAAGTTACCAGGAAAAAACATGTCACTTTTGTGTGGATTTCTATTGTTTTCATAAGATTAATTCCTAAGTATAAATTGGAATGCAGGGAGAGACGAGGGGATGTAGAAACAACATTAAAATGCAATAGAAAAATCCAAGAGAAGATGGTGACTTGCCCAATGAGTAACGAAAGATGGGGGTTGTTTAAAAAAATTAAGAAGTAGAAGTAACAGCACTTCCGCAGAGAGGTCAATGCTGAATCTTTCTACTCTAAATTCGGTCACCTTATGATATTTTATTTTATTAACTTAAAAATTTTCCCCATCAAATCAGAAAACATTTACTGGTATATTAGTATGACTGGTATATTAGCAATTATTTTATATATATTAATATTTTTATAAAGTTTTTTTTTTCTTTTTTAATGGAGGCACTAAGGATTGAACCTGGGACCTCAGGCATGTTAAGCATGCACTCTAACACTGAGCTATACCCTGTCCCTTATATATATTTTAAAAGGCACAGCCTATCCTTTTTATATTAAAATGTGTAAATACATTCTTATTTAAGTGATTATATTTTTAACATATTGTCCTTCACTAGTTGGTAAGGTTCACATGTACTGGTTCCATGTTCTTTTTAATCTGTCACTGAAGTCACCATTTATGACAGAATGTGGCAAAGAACATTTATTGAGTAAGTTATTTTGATTAGATTGGGAGGAAGGTCTGGAAAACAGAAATAAAAGATAACTTCTAGGTTTCTGATATAAACAGCTAGATGTCCAATGATTTGTTCTAGGTGAAGAGAAGACTGTTAGCTTTGTTTTGAACGTAGTGATGTTGACAGCTCGGAGGTATAAGACTAGGGCTACTGAGGAGACAGTCAGAGGAATGGGTCTGCGATTTAAAATGGATGTCCGAGGGATATACATTTGGGATCTGTCAGCGTGTAAACTGCGTAGGAGGGATGTAGACTACCTCCTTTAAGCAAAAACTAGAAGAGGAAAAAAAAAAAACCCGAGACAGAATCTTGTAAAATTCCAAAATGTTAAGCTCGTAGGAACAAAGAACAATCAAAGAAAACCAATAATCCAAAGCCTGACAGGTAGGAAGAAAAAGCAAAATAAAGAAACAAAAAGAACTATATGCCGACGACATGTTACTATATATAGAAAACCCTAAAAGATCCACACAAAAACTACTAGAGCTGATGGAAGAATTCAGCAAGACAGCAGGTTACAAGATTAACGTTCAAAAATCAGTTGCATTTCTTTACTCTAACGAGGAATCAACAGAAAAAGAAAGTAAAGAAACAATCCCCTTTAAAATAGCACCCAAAGTAATAAAATATCTGGGAATAAATCTAACCAAGGAGGTGAAAGAATTATACACAGAAAACTATAAACCATTGATGAAGGAAATTAAAGAAGACTTTAAAAAATGGAAAGATATTCCATGCTCTTGGATTGGAAGAATCAATATTGTTAAAATGGTCACACTGCCCAAGGCAATCTACAGATTTAATGCAATCCCTATCCAATTACCCAGGACATATTTCACAGAACTAGAACAAATCATAACAAAATTTATATGGAACCATCAAAGACCTAGAATTGCCAAAGCATTCCTGAAGAGAAAGAAAGAGGCTGGAGGAGTAACTCTCCCAGACTTCAGACAATACTACAGAGCTACAGTCATCAAGACAGCATGGTATTGGTACCAAAACAGACATATAGACCAATGGAACAGAATAGAGAGCCCAGAAATGAACCCACAAACTTTTGGTCAACTCATCTTCGACAAAGGAGGCAAGAATATACAATGGAATAAAGACAGTCTCTTCAGCAAATGGTGTTGGGAAAACTGGACAGCAGCATGTAAAACAATGAAGCTAGAACACTCCCTTACACCATATACAAAAATCAACTCAAAATGGATCACAGAGTTAAACATAAGACAAGATACAATAAACCTCCTAGAGGAAAACATAGGCAAAACATTATCTGACATACATTTCAAAAATTTTCTCCTAGAAGAAATAAAAGCAAGAATAAACAAATGGGACCTAATGAAACTTTCAAGCTTCTGCACAGCAAAGGAAACCATAAGTAAAACAAAAAGACAACCTACGGAATGGGAGAAAATTTTTGCAAATGAAACCGACAAAGGCTTGCTCTCCAGAATATATAAGCAGCTCCTATGTCTTAATAAGGAACAACCAAACAACCCAATCCAAACATGGGCAAAAGGCCTAAACAAGCAGTTCTCCAAGGAAGACATACAAATGATCAATAGGCACATGAAAAAATGCTCAATATTACTAATTATCAGAGAAAGGCAAATCAAAACTATAATGAGGTACTACCTCACACCAGTCAGAATGACCATCAGTTAAAGTCCACACACGATAAATGCTGGAGAGGCTGTGGAGAAAAGGGAACCCTCCTACACTGCTGGTGGAAATGCAGTTTGGTGCAGCCACTGTGAAAAACAGTATGGAGATTCCTCAAATGACTAGGAATAGACTTACCATATGACCCAGGAATCCCACTCCTGGGCATATATCCAGAAGAAACTCTACTTCAGGATGACACCTGGACCCCAATGTTCATAGCAGCACTATTTACAATAGC